>NC_091483.1:1504570-1655027 GCF_947461875.1 Haliaeetus albicilla | reverse complement strand
GGTACTGAGCAGAGCCGTGATGGGACAGCTGGTGAGATAGTGCTCACTAGCTCCAAAAGTTTAAGCTGCCTTCTTCACCTTAGAAGTCCTCTTGTGAGATGTATCTCTTCGTAGCAATATAATTTCTTCTGCTATGAAACCCAATTATTACTTCTGCTCCTCTGGTTTGAATAGATTTACACTAAAGAATAAAATCCCTTAAAGTTTTAAAGCTCTAAATGTGCTAAAAAAAGACAAAAAAGCTTCCTAGAAGATGAAAATGTTATCCTCTGAATATTTTTTCCTGCCATCCAAAAGAACATAGTGGTTGCTAAAATTCACCATCCTGGAGGTTAAAGCCTTCTGCTTGCCGGCTGGAAGAGGTGGCAGCCCGGAAGGTCTCTCACGTGGCTCCACCAATGCTCTTGGGGACAACTGTGAACGCGGCAAACCTAGTTGACAGGATGACCCAGCATGGCTATAGCTGTCTTCAAACAGCAGCTGGCCTAAACCAGTGCTCTGGTCGAGAGCCAGGGTCCATCTGGTCAAGAGCTGAGGGCCATTTTTATGGGGCAGAGCCCCATACCCCTGCGGGTACCCTACCTGCCCTCCCAACTCATTTGGGTGAGGAGGTTTGGTTCAGGGTTTGCTCTGCTTTAAATGGCTGATTTCAGCAACATCTCTTCCCTAGTTTCATTTTAAATCTCTCTGAAGGCAGCTACTGTGGTTTTCCCACGTGCCACGGAGAGGATGCTCAACCCCAGGGGCGCAGCATGTAACGGGGATGCATTTGAGCATCGACCCGGGCCCCTGCCCAGGTACCGCTCTGCCTTCGCTTGTCCCAGGGGCACAAACCTTTGGTCGTCCTGGCCAGTGGATTTTCATGCAGAGAACTGGCCCCAGGGCTTGCCTCTGGCAGGCAAAATGCTTCTGGGGTTTACAGCATCTCTGCCCCCGCGGCTGATGATCTTCCTACAGCAGCCAGCCGCTCGGCGCCGGCTGTCCCGGCACAGCTGTGGGGAATTATTTTGTATAAAACTGCAGTTTGGAAATGCTCTGGATGCATTCTTTTCAAGCCAAGGAGGCTACTCTCCTTCAAACAGGACTTTGAATTGTAAATAATGTCACTTGTCTTTATAGTAAAAGATGACACTCAGTTAACAGGATGGCAAAGTTCATACGCCACCCTATAATTAAAAAACAAGGGGAAAGACAGACCACTTAAAAGGGTTTCCCGCTGTGACAAATTCTGTGGATAATAACATTTTCGCACTGCTGTGAAAAGCTACTACGTTGGCTGTAAATTCTCCAGCAAGGGTAATGAGTAGTATAGTTCACCTTTCACTTGTTTTGTAGTCTGATGCCCAATCTTTTCTGAAAATAAAAGCACAATGCTTGCATCCCTTGATCAATTGATCCAAAATATATCTTAAAGAAACAGCTTTGCTTCCCCTCCAGTGCCTAATTTCAGTTGTCTAATTAAAGCAATATCTTTTGCATTTCTGAGGTACGTGACTTTTGGTCTGCACAAATAAATACCATGTCTGTGATTTAATTCTGGTATTTTTTCTTTAGTGGCTCACTTTTCATATCTGTCTGTACATTGGCTTCAATTTATTTTATTTTTTAATATTATTTTTATTTTTAGTTGTCTTAAACACTCCCATCCCCTCCTTCCACCATAAATTTTTGTGGCAGGGACCAACTTCTTTCCTTGTTTGCCAGCAGTCTCTTAGCACAAAACCCTAGGTGAAGCCCACTTCACAGCAGACAGCATTTCAAATCTTAGTGGGCTCAACCTTCGAATTTCTTTTGCACCTTTGTTAACCTTAGAATATAGCAATTTCACAGCTTTTTCTTTTTTTTGTCTAAAGTATAATGAGAGAGACCCCTCCTCCCATCCTCCTATTTCCTCCTGAGATTAATTGAAATGCAGCCCTCTAAACCTCCACTAATTTGTTTTGAAGCCAGCTATTTCCTCAAACAGTTGCAGAAGATGAAAGTCGTTGATAGGAGCTGCAAATTTTTTTTTCTGTTCCATTGCTACGTGCCGCTTAAATCCCTGGCTTTGCTCCCGTATCTCTTGACACATGTATCTGAGCTACCATGGATAAAAAACACAAGGCTCAAATACACATTCGTTTGACCTGCGAGAGGCTTGGTTCGCTTTCTCCTGCACCGTTTGGTAACGGGCTGTGCATGCAGCGGCAGAGGAGGTGGGAGCACAGAGCAGGGGTTTTAGCATTTAAGGTTATCATTTCACATGCTACTTCGGGGGTCAGATTTTTCCAGCCTTTCCCAGCCCGAGCACTTGAAAAGCACGCAGCTGCTGAGCCAACGCAGGCAGGCAGCATGGAGGGCTCTCTGGTTCAACTTGCAAAAAAAACCCCCTGGATTACAAGACACATTTATTCGAGCGCTGGAATTCAAGGCAGCGGAGGGACTAATTTTACCAAACCATTGAGAGATTAAAACTTGCTTTTAATAATGTGCGTGGTAGCACTAGTGAAACCTATTCTCCTCCTGAAGGCTACACATGACTGGGTTGTTCAGACAAAGCTCTTGCTCCTTTTTTTTGTCGCTGCAGTTAGCTTGATTTCATCTGAGTCATTCTCATTCTTCCCATGGCATGCTCTGCGTATGCTTGCTGCCAAATTTACATCCTAAGTCGGATGTGTCAAAATCTTCTGTACAATTATATTTTTTCCCCCCTTCTCAAATGTAGATGTTTTCTTTCTGGGACTGAATCCCAGTTTCCTTCTGTTTATTGTTGTCCTTAGTTTTCGGCTTGTGTGGGGCGGGGGGGTTCCACAGTCCTCTTGGTGTAGGGGGAAGCTGAGCTGCAGTTGATCTAGTACTTGACTGATGTCCTATGTTTCTGTTTCATAAGCTTTCCACACAACCAACCATAAAATTAAACGTACGTTTCTAAAGCCTTTCAGAGAGCTGTAAAAATTACCCATTATGCTCATTTCTGTATGGGGTTTTTTATTTTATTTTATTTTTTCATGCTGGTCTACTACTTTGCATCTCAATGTTCCCATTAGTAAAAGATAAAAGGGGCATCGAAGGGCCACAGATGCAGGGAGACATGTAGCCACCAGGCTCTGAATCATGGGGTTTTTTTCCCGCTTTTGTTTCCACTGGCATTGGCAGTGTTCGTAGCCCAACAGAGTCTGTAAGAAAATGTCTTCAAAGTGCAATTCTGTTGCTGCTTGGCTGCGTTTGTCTATGGGTTTTTTGGCTCTCACTGAAGCATTGACTTAAGAATCACTGAAAACTAGCATCAATTTCTAATGAGTAAGACTTTACCAAGCAGGTATTTAAACAAAGAACAACAAAACCCACTTTTCTCTCCACCCCAGCTGCTTTTGATCCCATTGAATACTGTCAAATGGGTTAGAGTCATGCGTGAAGTTTGTCACTTCTGAGTTGCTGACAGTACCTACCTCAATGTACTACATGCTATGAATTTTAAATGTTTTTATTGAAACAACCCAAAATTTATTGAAGTATTGCCATCTGTTATGTAGCACTATTCTTTCCACTGGCAATTGTGAAAAACAAGACAAAGTGGCTGCATCTTGCCATTAGATGTTTTATTTCTGGGAAATACGAACATTTCAGTTGCTGAATAAAAGTAGTCACCATACTATATTCAGCCCATCTATTCCAGCACAAGTTTGATACTAAAATCCAACTTCCTACTTAGGGCTGGCTGTGCTTTTACATACCTAAATATGCGACAGGAATAAATTTTCTGTCAGCTCACAGTGATAAAAAAACTTAATAGCAGGCAAAGACGGCCTCCTTATCTTCCAGCTTTCTAAAGGACACTCTTCATTGTACATGTGCCCTCTCTGTTTCTCAGCATGTTTTTATCAATCCTGAAGGACCATGCACAATGACTGTTGCACATCAGATGATCCATCACGGACCCATCCATGGGTCCAGACAACAGGAGGTATAACGACTCACTTAGGGACGCCTTCAGTATCCAGAAGACTCCTTGGGGTTATATTTAGCGATGTACTGAAGACTTTTCCTGAGATGTCTTTTCTGTAGAGGAGCATAATCAAGCAAAATACTAGATTGCTTGGCAAAAGTCAAGTTTGAGTATCAGAAATGTCTTTATCAATTACTCTGAAGAACACTTATTATAAAATAACCACCCCAAGCCCCACAGTATCACTATTTCATCATATGGTTTAGATCATTTTTCCAAGAGCCATAAGTAAGAAAATGTATTCACTGGGAATGGCATCCCTGTGGTAAGATATTAAATGAAGTTACTTTTTGTTTTGTTTTCAACCTTCAAAACCACTACAAAGTAGGGCATCATATTAAGTGGTGAAATGGAAAAGGTCCTTTTTAATTTAGTCTCTCTGCCTGATCCACACTAGAAAGCAGAGTTATTTTCTTAGGAGACCAATTCTTCGATAAGATCTGTCTGTACCCAACTATCTGATAAGCTGGGAACTAGAGATCCAATGTCACCTTTTATTTTATTTACTTATTTATCTGTCAGTGGTGCAGGGATCTGGGGATACGGTCACTTCAAATTTTTCAGAATATTTTCTTAGCCATAATTTATAAATAAAATCCCCACATAACTTTTTTTTTTTTAAATCGCAAATGAAATATGATCTGAAAGGAGGGAAAAAAACCCAATGTTTAAAATGGTTTAAAAAGTTTGAAAGCTGTAAATCATATCTCCTAGGGATATCTCTTGGCATTTGTAGTCCAAATCATAAGGTTTGAGCATTACTATTCAGAGGCCACCTGCATTGTACTGGCCTAGCATTTTGACTAGACAAGTAATAAATCGGTTAGATTGTTAAAATATTAACCAGGCTAACAAGCAGTTCTTAACGCCGTATAAATCAGTAGTTACCTCTTTTGCTCCTAACAAAATTTTGTGTGAAACACCTTGGACTAGGATTTTGAGATGCACCTGTTCCCAGGCTTTGTATTTTGATCTGTCCACCTGACTGTATTTTAACGTTTAATGCTCTGTTTTGAAATTCAGGCTTGCTACTTCAAAAGAAAATGGCCTGGAAAGATGATTTAAATAACTAATGATAAATCATTTACTGTTTTTCAAGGGAGACTGCAATGTAGCATGTATTTTAACACCAATGGAGTTTATATAATGAAATTATTGTACTAGTAATGTAATTATGGCAAAACCACAGCTTGGGGCTATTTATTCATTTTTTGTTACTGTATATGTATATAATGCAAGGCTTTCCACAGATCCCCTGTGTGGCTTTTTTGTAGTCTAATTTGATTATATCTTGCTTTCCCTGATTAACGCACATTGATTTGCAACTCTTTTAGCATTTAAGCTTTAACTGCAAAAAGGTTGCCTACTGCCTCTGTGAGCATGCCCACTCCGTGCCTTTTTATCAGACAAAATCATCACGAAGGAGGAATCGCAGGAATCCCACTCTGGGCTCTGCTGGCCATTAAAGCTTGACCTGTGACTCTGTGGCATTCCTCACATCTCCTGTGCAGTCATTCCTCTGCTGCTACAGAAACTCCCAGTTATTACTGGTAGCAATGGCCAGCTGCTTTGATCACCTGCCTTGCAGGGCACGCTTGCTATAGAGGAAAATTACGTACACTCTTCCGGCACAGCTACAAAGGCAAAACTTAGTGTTTTCCTCAGCTTCTTCCTAAGTCAATAGTCCCTAAAGTAAAAATACAAGAAGTTTAGGCATTATTTTGACTATGTCTGCGTGGTGAGGAAGATGCTCAGCTGGTAGGATTGCTTTAGAGGCACGATGACTGTGAGCAAAATGAGGATCTGCCTCATCCCTTCTTGCTGGGGATTCCCTGTACTGTGTTACTACTACAGTTTAGTTGGTCATGGGAAAGGTGGCCATTATTTTTTTTTCCTTAAACACTGACAACAAAAACCTTTATTTCCATTCCTGAGCTATCACCTCCTAGAGAATACATCAGCTTTATCCCCAAGCTTGTTCCTTATCTTGTATTAGGCTTTTCACATACTCGTACTTTACACTTTTCATATCCTTTATATAGCTGCATGGATATTTACGTAACCATACGATAATTTATTTTTTCATATACATTTTGTTTTCATTTTTTTTTTTTATGTTGCTCTGGTTCACTTCATTTCATGAATACAATCTTATAAATGCTACTGAGAAATAAAGCAAAACAAATTTCAGATGGAACAGAGTCTTAGTAGTGCCAAGATTTTCTTTTCTGCATTGCACACACGAAGTTTTTCTAGTTAATTAAGAACAAACACGCACACAGCACAACTAGCTCCTACAACATGAATTTCATTTCCTTGAAGCTAAATAAAGACCAAACAAAACCGTTCTTGTTACAATTCCGATCTTCAAAGGAGTTTATTTATTTCCTTTTATAGGTCTGGACAGCCTTGAGCTCTCTCTGTTTAGATTAAATCAGCTCCAGAATCCTCCTGTCCCTCTTAGCTGTAAACAATGCTGAAATGGGAATGATACCTCAGGATTAAAGCCGAAATCGGTGGGATTAAGTCAAAAGAGGTTGCCAAGAAGCAAGAGTAGCCCCGGCGTAGGCTCCCACGGTCTGGAGCCCCTGCAGGTCTCTGGTGCTGGGCTGGAGACAACGCCATGGTTCCCTCTTTATTTACTGCGAAGGGGTATCTATTCAAAACACACTCTCCAGCATACTAGAAGTAACACTTTAATGCACATGAATGTTGGTGAATCTCTATGATGCATTCAATAACCTTCTTCATTTTCTGTTTCTTTGTCTTAAACCTGAGAGCTGCACCTCCAAATTGCAACATTTAAACTATTTTTGTCCACTACTTTCTCATTTGTAAAGGGTTTACATCCCCTGCAGATAACTAAAACATAAATCATGGCAACAAGTCTGAATTTTTTATTAGCCACAACTATTCCTAATTTCTTCTTCACAGTATTCAAAGAACTTTGTTGAACCTTTAAGCTGCCCATAACAAAAGAAAACAGTGCCGCTTCTTTTCCCTAAGAGCTCGGTTTTGTTGTGTTGATGGTGGAGCTATGTAGGAGAAATGAAGCCCACGTAGGAGTGATAAACGCTGGATGTCTGGCGGAGCTGTGCTGGAGCATGATGGTGTAAAGTCACCAGAGGGAGGGGGACCACAGTCTAAGAGGTCACCTGGCATGTATTTCTTGTTTAAGCAATAGCAAAGATGTGTTCAGCATACTCTGGTGTGCAGAAACTTTGCCTCTAATAGGTCAGCTGAGGACAGGCAATTGTGTGAAGGCTAGAATGAAGGAGTATGGGAAGATTTATTTCAAAGCGTGGTAACTTCTTGTGGTCTGCTGGGATTGTTTAATCGTTTTCGATATACCTTTTAAAAATAGCATGGTATGTGAAAAGTTCAGTTTTCATTGCAAGGTATAGTCTGTACAGAATGTACTTCAGTTCAGACAGAGGGTCCCTGAAACTTCATAGCCTTGGCCCTCCGTCCTATAACTCCTGGCTAGCACCAGAGCGCTCATTTCCATCGCCGCTAAAAGCTCAACTGTTCACCTACAGCAGACCATCTGGCTAGATGCTTGTAAACTCAATTTTCATGATTGGATAGAAAACGTTACTCAAAATAATGCTATTTACAAAGCCCTTTATTACCTTCTGGTTGTTTCTGTGCTGTCACTTGAGAGACTAGCTGAGATTGTCTTTGATGGATGAGCAGCGGTTTATAATCCAGGGTCTACCTTCCCTCTCAGGTTTGAAAATGCCAGCAGTGAAATCTCCCTGGAAGCCAGTGGAGCCACAACAGATTAATATTAGAAAGGAAATTACAGCATAATACAATATTTCGATATAATACAATATTGCAATAACCCCACATTACCACTGCTTATTCCTAGCATGTTACCACTGCTGTTTCTTCCAGTGAGGAGCAACTGTGTAGAACAAACTGCTGCCTCATCTCAGGTATAAAACACCCACGGTGAGATCTCCCTTGCCTAATCCTAGAGTTTTCCAGCCCACTCCCTGGCTTCCATCATTTCCCATGAACAATTGCCCAGTGAAACTGAATTGTTGAATACTCACGGAAAGCAATCACTGTAGGGGTGTAAACAAGACTGAGACAAAATTGCTATATCTTGGGGTGAACTAATGAAAAGAGGAATTTACGCCTGTGTCTGTGTCATGACTGTGCATAGCACTCAGACTGACATGGTATACGTGCACCCATATCTTGGCACATCTGGGGAAAACCCACCCTACGCATAAAAGAAATGCTGTATTGGGGGTCAAATGAAGACCTCACTGTCTGCCCAGACCTGGTGCTATCTGGGAGAAAAAGTGCCATTTGGGGGACTTGTGGCCTTGTCCTTATCCTCCCCATGGCTGTACTGAAAATGTTACGTTGACTCGGCTCTTGATTTAAGTCTGACTCTAAGAATCAGGGACTGCTCCATGTTCCTCGATCTCCTTTAAGGCTCTACACATCATCAAAGATGCTTTCCATGATCCGATCCTGACCTTGCCAACCCTCTGGGAAGTCCTGAGCTCAGCGTTACTCCGGAGGTCAAACACCATGGTCGCAGTGGTCCCTCCTGGCCTTTTAATGGACAGGTCAATGAGACTGGTTGTGTGAGTACTCAGATGGGTAAAAATAACAATTTTGAGTGTTTGAGCAACACTAATTCTCCTTCTGATACATTAGATAGAGATTCTTAAAATCAGAAGAATGAGATCTCCTGAAAAAAATACAAGGGAGTGGTTATGAAAATGTGGTCTAAATACTGACGCAGGCTTATAGGCTCGCTCATAGGAATATGTGCTTGTATGAATGTATATGAGCATATGAAGCAGAATGTATACCCTGTGGTACGTATGGCAGATGATATCTCATACCCTCAGCTGCTTGGAGAGACCCACCTCGGTGTTCCTGCGGTAGCTGCTGGTGCTGAACCTTCGCATGAGGTGGGGCTCAAAATTTTCTCCGTTGCTAGTGACAGCAAGAAAATAATCTAGTTTAAATAATTGCCCAATAGAACACAGGTCATGCACAATGACCTGCTGGCATACTTCCATTAAACTGCTTTTTATGCAATTGAAATAAATAAATAATAAATAAATTGGATTGCTAGTAGTAAACAGAAAGCAAAACAATGTTTATCAAGAAAATTATGATGAATTATTCTCTGAACTCTGGTTAGAAGAAAGAACCCTGTGATGAAGAAAATGATAATTTTATTTGAAATTAAGATTGGCTATAAATGCAGTTTAATATTTTTTTGAAGTTGTTCCGGCAAACACAAGATTACCTGCATTAACATATGTTGGATAACTTTTTCAATTGTTAAAATAAACATTCCAATTACAATAATATGAAGTATGGTGAAAACATGCTATACCTAAACTGTATATAGAGCCCAAGAACTTTTTTCCCCTCGTTGAACAGGCAACTATGTCTGTCACGGCTCTGTGATGAACGCTGGCTGGAAGAAACAGAAAACTCGCATCAGGACAGTGCCATGTTGAAAGTGCTGCACTTAAAAGAACAGGAGGTTAATGAGATCCTTGATGATATTTCAGTACTTGAGAAGACCATACTACTCACGGAAAACTTTTTAAGTTATTTATAAAGTATGTTAAAAAGGGTCTAATTCTCCTCAGACTACACCAGTGTGTGAGGAATTCTGTATAAGCCAAAAGCCATTACTTTTCATGAAAGTGATGCTTAATTTATATAGATAGAATCACTTTAGAACACTTTCATTTCCATTTATCATTATTACTGTCACAAGTAGCTGATCTTCTGTAGTATTGAAAAGCCAGTAAAGGCGAACATCTCTACCAAGCTTGTCACTAATTTATATCATCATACTGGGCATGTTTCACAGGTCGTCTGCCTCTTAATCTCTTGTTATAACTGCAGAAATAATTGTACTTGCCCTCCTTTGCACAGTACTTTCAGATCCAGAGGTGAAACTACTATAAAAGCATTAAGTGTTATCTTTCCAGTGGCAAGTATATTAAAAATTACTTCAAAACTTGCAAGGAGAAAATGTTGCCAAACCCAAATGTAATTTTTATTGCATCCTTTTCATATTACCCTGGCAATAATGTATCTGTAATAAAGCTGAAACACATGACTTTTTTTTTTATTAGATGTAATTTCACAATTAGTTCCACGGTATAGCTCAGGAGACAAATGAGACCGATAAAAGTATTTAGCTGTTTCATCTTCAGCATGCATGACAGTTCAAACGTTATTAAACTGAATTTGCAACCGTCCTCTGGGACTGCAGATTGGCCACGAGTTGCCGGTGCGGTGCACCTTCCCTGGAGAAGTCATCCTTGTTTTGCTTTGAGCTGCCCTCCCCACTCCTTCCCCTTACTCTGGGGGCTGTGAAAGCCACATAACCCACTGGTGAAATGGGCTGCTTGTTTTTTTCTACTGCTGAAAAGCAGGAAAAGTCGGATGTGGATGGGAAACATTTCCAACAGACAAAGTTAGTCACAAGGAAGGTTTCAGCGTGATAACCCAGAGGAGGAAATCCTATCAGTGTGAGCAAGAGCTAGAATAAACAAGTCACTACAAATACTTCTTTCCCCTTCAATAAATATTTGACTGAGGTCGTCAACCTTGCCTGAACTGGACCCGTATTTGATAATGCAGACCATTCCTCCGTCTTACAGCTGAAAAGTCGTTTTGCTTGTTTTAGAAGTCAGAGCTTGCAAATTTGTTTGCACACAGGCTTTTCTGCCCTGTAAATCAGCAAGAAATCAAGAACTATTATTAGGTAGATTATCAAAATCTAATCACATGGCCTCTATTATTTTTAAAGCTGGCTAGTGAATACTTATTCTTCGTCCCTCTGCCCCAGCACACCACTCAAAATTGTTTCTGAAAAGTAATGCTGATCACGGCACCCGGAGCCATATGCCCATGAGGACAGACAAACCCAACTTTGGCAGTTTACAGCCATGCCATGCTAGTCACTAATGACTCAAAAGAGTTTAGGCGACATATCCCTCCACTTTATTTGTCTCAAAGACACTGTTTGGCCTATAGGGAAGAAATAATTGAAGTATTCCTCCAGTCCAAATTTCTCTTTTTATGTTTAGGCACATCCAGTTGTATTGTGCTTAGTTACGAAAGATGAAGAATGGGAAGAAACCTGAGAAGCATTGAAAACAGTTATTATCAGTTGCAATGTATTCCCATTCACCTTTGCTTCCTGAGCTTTCTGCCTAAATATCAGGCCCCCACCCTGTGGCATCCTAATTACCTGGTATTGCAAAAGCTCTCTGGCCAGCAGAAAGCACTGGGATCTTTCCAACTTGCACTTCGCTTTAGAGTATTTTCACAGGTATCAGTTTCTTTGGCATTTGCTGCAAGATTATCTCCTTGTACCATGTATCTGTATGTACATGGTCTCACCGTACAAATGTACAAATTATCAAAATATTTGAAGTCTCAAAGAGACAGCAGCCATCATCTCAAGTTTGGAGGAAGATCCGTCTGATTTCAGAAATCAGCATGGCAATTCTTTCTCAAATCCTGCAAGCTGACATCGTAATTAAGCAGAACGTGCTCCGCTTTGCTCTCTAAAACACAACGCAGGTGACAGCTCGCAAGGAAGCTGCCTGGATTCCTGGTGACTAGAAACTACAACAGCCTCATTTTCCCTACACTGGTGCTGCTGGAGCACCAACTTCTAAAAAATGTAGTGCTCCTATCTGTAAGGCAGTGTTTCACGTAGCTGAATATTTCACAGAAAACGCGGCAAAGCTGTTGTAACTCTATGTGAGAGATTTGGTAAAATATATTATGTCCTAAAGGCTAAAGAAAACATGGCATAAATTTCTGAGCTGTCTGAGAACCAAGGTGTTTAGTAATTTTCTTATCTCAAACTGTGTCCTGTAAATTGGACATAAAAAGGACTCGGACATCAGCAGAGTTTGCAGCTTAAAATGCCACCACCATTTATTGTAGCTGAAGAAAGGGTGTTACAGGCTGGTGCTTCATAAGGAACCCAAGGGGGAAATTCTCAGGCCCCAAAACTTTGTGCTTGCTGTCACATCTGCCACCTTACCGTACGCAGCAATTCCCAACGTCTTCGGCTTTGCTATGGGTGTCGATGTTCACAAATCTCCATCTCCCTCACACCAGTCACGGCAGCAGAGCAGGCGAGCTCCCAAAACATGAAAGAATATCCGCAAATATACAACTGCAAACTTTCACTGAGTCATGCATACCCCAGCCACTGACATGTTATCCATATGGTCTGGCCTCCTCCGAGCCATGGCAGGATGCCCACGACTGTGCTGGTTAGCTACTTGAGCCACCAGTAATAAAAATACTGAAAAACAAATACCCGTATGTTCATATAGAGACACAGAGGTATGGACCTAGCTTGCTTTTTACTGAATTCAAGATACACATCAGGTTTGACTTCCACAGCCTGTGCCACACGTATATATCTGGATGTTTAAGAGGAACAAGCTCTCTCAAGCATTTTTCCACTGCTCTATTTCTTCTACTATTATTGTAATCTGTTTCTTAGTGCGTTCCCAGTACATCCAAAGAACAAGAGCAAAGTCTTTCTGTGGCTAATCTAGTGACCATAAATTCTCAGACCATAGTGAAAGCTTGTGTGACCTCATGGATGAAGTGTTTGCTTCATATTTTGAAGGTCATAAATTCAAATCCTGTTAATAGTCTCCTTTTATTAAATGTCTCATAGCTTATTTTCAGCAGCATAATTACACACTAGGTCGGTTAATTATTATTGAATTCCTCCAGCAACAACAAAAAGGGCAAACTACCCACTAAAAACAACTTAGAAAGTAATACTTACAAAATGATTAGCAATTTAAACAGTCCAATTAAATGAAACAATTAAGTTTAAGTAGATTCCTCATTAGAGTAATATTCTGTACTCATAACTGTACAAAAGTCTTATAAAGCTTTTTGGGAGCTGGGGAGCTTGATGTATTTCCATGAACCTAAGTGTGCCATGACTGGGGCTCATATGTATGTATCTGATGAAAGAATTTGGCTGGGGGAATTTATAAACACACATATGGGAGCTCTCGGTCAGAGAAAGATCTATTTTCTTTAATAGAATCTTGTTTAACTTATTGAAAGACATACCACAGGCCTTTCCTGAGTTTATTGAGAAGAACGGCCCTATTCCATACTAGAAGAGCAAATGACACCTTGTTTTGAACCTATATTTCTTGGAGACGTGAGAACATAATACAAATAAAAACAGCCTTCTGTGGGGCTTCACGGTTGTATATCAAAATGAATGTGCTGCTTCATTAAGTAGCTGTAACGTTTTGTGTGGAAACACCTTGCCTTTCCTGACTTGGGAGAACACACATTTGTTTTCAGGGCTCAGTGGCAACGCTTTTGCTTACCTTGAATAATGCTTGACAGAATAAATAATAAGCTAAGGAGAATGCTTGTGATTGATAGAAAATACAGCCATGTGTTAGAAAGTCAGTCTGTGTCTTTTAGTCATGTTTTAGTGTGTAAGAGACTGCTGATTACTGGTTGTGTTTTATTTCCTGATACCCTCTTTCTTTATAAGCGTTGGATAAATGCAGTGATCCCAGGCAGCATGGAAATGACAAATTATTCGAGCCGCTCCTTGGGCAAGCTTGCTCAGGGAAGGCAAGCCTGACCTGTCCGCCGCTGGCCATGATTTCTGGGAGCTCCGGACAAGACCCAAAGAGCTCCGTGTTCGCCTTCAGGTGTGTGCCAAGAGAGGAGTACAAAGCTGGGGAGAAAGATTTGTCATTGCCTGGAGGACTGCAGCTCTGCCAGCGAGATGTGGGGCGAGAGGGCTGAGGAACTCCTTGCTGAAGGAAGGCAGCCTTCAGTGGCTGCAAAAGCCTAGAGAAAACCAGCCCCGAAAGAGTTCTTGTACCTGTACAGAAGTGTACAGGTTTGTATTTAAAGAGTAAGCTTTGATGCGACAATTTTATCTTAACATGTCAGGATTTAAAAAGAAATTAAAAGTGGCATGAATAAGAAAATAAATGCATTCCTCCCAGAGGTGACTTTCAAACTAAAGCCAGGACCATTTGTCTTGAAGCTCATTTCACATTAGGACGTGTTTCTTACAATGTTAAGCCCTAAGGGGATGCTAAGATGAAAAATGAGTTTTAATTATTCTGTATGGGTTAAATAAAGAGACTTGAAACTTTATCTCTGCTTTCTACAGCCATCCATGCATGAAATGAAGAGATTCTATAACACACAGCAAGAGAAATAAAGTAGCAACAGTACAAAGAGGTTCAAATCCAGCACAGACCTCAGCCCTGGGGGAAGAGGGCAGCTGCTTTTCTGTGTAGAAATAACCCCACAAAATTCCCTGGTAAGGTTTGTATACATGTATCTTTGCAGATAGGTCATCTTGCAAATAAAGATGAAAATAATTGTCGGCAGCAGATAGGTATTTATGAGAGCAAGTGGAAGTTATCAATGGTAACACACAATGTTATCGATTCTTCCACAGGTGAGAATTTACTCTCCCTATCTATGATATCATATGAAAATACTTAGTTATCCCCATTATGTTGAACATAATGTCCAAGGCAGGAAAAGAGGTGCTATGAGGTAGCTTCACTTGTGCTCTCCTCCTCTGGGGTAAAATTGAACCACTGTCATAGTCTAAGTTTATCCTCCTGCATGGCTGCAGCCAAAGGAACTAAATATTTCCTTCTTCCAGACTGCTGGGCAGTTTGGCAGTCGGGATTGACCTTATGCATACAGCAGAGGATGAAATAACACTTCAAAAGTGTTCAGTGATGAAGAATTCTTCATGCTGAGCTGTGCTACGGGGACTCCGAGGTCTTGATTTGAGATCCAGAGATAATAGGAAAGAAATACCAATGAGCTGAGGCTAGCAAATGACACTGCAGAGTGCTGCTCTAGGAAGAGAAGAGCTATTTTTGCACATCTCCATACTGCCATACACAAATCTGCAATCAGTAAAGGTAACCTTAGTGTTATATTTTCATTGCAAATTTAGAAACACCTGTTATATCCCAGAGGTATAGGACACAGCCTGTGTATTTGATGAAGATTTATTTAGCTTGTGCACTAACACGCTTTCTGATCTTTTCAACTTAATTAAAATGTAGCTTTATCAATTACTAACTTATTCACAAAACCTACTGTCACAAATTTTAATTTACAGCATGCTACTTATCAAAGAAATTTTCTTTGTTGCTTACATGATTGAGTGCCAAGTGATTGCTCTTTAGTTTCCAGAAGATTTTTTTTTTTTTTAATGGAAGAAATTAGAGATTATAGCCAAATAGCTAAATAGTGCTCATGAAGAACAATAAAACAGAACTGTGCATTAGAATACAAGCTGGGAAAATTATTCATCTAGCTGTTTTATTGGACATTCAATTACAAAAACTATATGATAATCTTTATTTTTGTTCCTGTGTTTTATTTCTCATTTCTTTTTTTTTTTTTTTGTTCCCTAAACCATAATTCAGAAAGGCTGAAAGGAAGAAAGTTTAGTAAAATTGGTACACAGTCATATTATATATACAGAAACATTTTTAACTCATGTGGGTTTCTTTAGTCTTGGCTTGGAGGATCTTGACTGAAGTTATAAAATACATTAGCCAGTGCCAAGAAAGAATCCTAAACACTGTAAACTCAGAAAATGGCATTCTGCCCTTCTCCCAGCTCCAGAAAACCCAACTAAAATCTAAAGCAGCCATATTGTCTTATGAAGCAAAAGTCTGAATATTGGTCCTATCAAAATCAATGATTAAACTCCTTTGTCAAACTGGGGCCATGATTATGGCTCCCTGAGAATAAATGTATTTGCAGTTTCGCATAATCTGTGTTCATTTTTTAATTCAGTTTGAATTCAATGAATGGTTTCAAAGTAATGAAAAAATAATGAAAAGTTAATTAGCCCAAGCAGTGGAGAAGAGCAATTAGCATTCCACGGCTCCTTGCAAAGTGACAGTGCATCTTTGGAAAATACAGAAAAATAGCAGCAAATTGGGGTTTCTAGCATATTTACCTTATAAGGAAAGAAAGCATAGTTAAAAAAAAAAATATTAACGTTGCAATTCAAAGAAGCATTGCATTAGGCTTTCAAGTGGTAGGTCTTCTTTATTGTAGCTGGTATTTACTCTGCATCCACTAGTGCTTTCGCCAGTCATAGTAAGATGCAGAGACCAAAGTTAGCAGGTTGATATGCAATGCAATACGTGGAAGCAAAGAAAAAACATACGAGGAGAACAGGAGCAGCCAGCTTTACTGTACTTGCATGAATAAAGTTAGACACACGTGTGCATGTTCGGGCCCAGATACATACCTTGCTGTAAAAACACTGAAGTGAATAACTACAAGGAGTTCATAATGCCAATTATTGTACACCGAGTAGAGGTTTGCTCAGGATAGCTAGTTCATAGATTTCAAGTATTTGAAAAGCTTCACAAACGCCTACCATTAGTTGTCTATCTTTAGACAACCCTTAGTACTGTGTGTATTTGAACTGTTTATTCGGTTTGTGTTTTGTTTACATGCTCTGTTTTGCTACTGTGCCACCCGCAGAAATCTCTCATCTGCCGTCCCCAAAGAACAAATAGCGCAGCAAAGTAAATACGTAACATGAGAAGGAAAATACAAAACTGGGAGAGGCCACAGATGTATTTGATATGACAAAAAAGGGATCATGAGCTGAATTTCAGTTCAGTGGGAGCACTGCTCGCCTGGTAATTACCTCTGACCTACTGCATCAGATTTTCAGTCTAAAAGCTGCCACCTTTCAGATAAACCAACCTCAAAACATACTACTGAGTAATCACGGAATGCAAAAGTGAAACGCATGAGAAAAGCTAAGAGTTTGTCTCAAATAACAAATGAAAAAGCAGGACTGAAGCGTGCAAACCAAGCGAGAGGCAGTCAGAAATGGGAAAACCAAGTTGTTGTGGGCATCAAGTCGGGGCTGCGTGCTGGACTCCCAAAACTGCAGATGAAGGTTTCAGAAACAGCCAGAGACTTCTGGAAGGATTTGTGCTGTGTCAGCTAAGGCTCCCCTCATGGACACCTGCTCCCCAAACCCTCCTGCTACCAAAACTCCCAGCAGTGTCTGTAGGTGTTTCAACAGTAAGGAAAGAGCAAGCTCAGCTGCTCGGGAAAAGAGCAATCTTTGTTCTCAGGAAAATGCTTCAGGACACTGAACAGGATGATACCAAGCATGGGCTTTTTTTCTAGCCTCAGAGGTGCAGTGAATTGTGCATTCGGATAGAAGAAAAATAACGCAGGGAAAGCACTCACGTAAATGGGCCCCAGGAACAGGCTAAAACCCCGCTCCTGCTGAAATCCAGGGGCACAGGACCACCGACTGCACTTTGGACAGGACTCTGCTACTAGGACAAGGGGCTTCAATCCACTTGCTGACATAAAGGATCATTTTCAATTATACTGCTCTTCACCAGACTATTTATAGAAATAAGGCATTTCAGGTAGTTTTAACTAATATCATTCAGAACCCGTGCGTCCTAAAGCTCCCTAGAAACTCACAGTCCTAACTATTTAAATCAACAGGAGTCTTTAATTGCAACAGAGTTCTCCATGGCTTCCAGACAGGGAAGATGGAAGTTTGTAGCAGGAAACAGTATTGCTGTTTTGTAGTCACTGCATTAAAACGTTCAGTAATGGACAAATAAGAGAAATCAGGGTAAACAAAAGAGCGTGCATTTGTAGAGGTATATACAATATCCCTCAGGGGTGCTGTGAGCACAGAAACAAAGTCCAAGTGACTCTGCATCCAAGACAAGCACATTTATCTTTGGGACTGGACACGTTTGTTGTTCTACCTGCATAGTGGCACATTTTATTAAGAACAGAGTATTAGGGTAGAAGTATTTACATGTCTTAAACGTATACAGGCCTTTTGTTTAATAAGTATTTAATTGTTTTCATGTCAATGGCATGTAGTTACTCTGTTAGTATCGTTATTTGTCTCTGTGGTGATCTATAATTCTGTTCAGAGTTTCAGTGTACATCTCATACAGTGACTGCAGTCAGAAGTTTAACCAGCTTCTTTATGACTCCTTCATTAACTTTTAACCTTCAGTTTCCCATTTCCTATGTAAGTGTCACAAAATAAATAGCAACTCCATGGCCGCTTGTATGCAATAATCCTGGAACCCTTTGGTGTGCACTACTGCAAGAAAAAGCAAACAGGTTTTTAACTCCTTAAGAACTGAATCATCACCAGCCTATGAAAGTGTAAACAGTGGTAAGCACGAAGGAAGAGCAAAAATGAAAAACAAGTTTGTGGAGACAGAAGTCAAAACTGCAAAGCAACGAACCCGCTCCAGAGATGAGAGAATCTGGGAAGACTCACGTGTCTGTAAATTGTGTTAAAACAACAGCATGAACAAGGGCATAGGAAAGGAAAACCAAAACAAACCAATTAAACCCCGTATTTTATATTTTGACCTTCCTTTAATCCAGTAACATGCCAATTATGGGCAACATTGTTTTTAAAAGACAGCTTTACTCAGGAAGACTTTAAAACCTGATGTGCTTTGATAAGCAACATTCTTTTAAAGTAAACCTGAACTAACAGTTTAAAGCTAAATAATATAGAAAGCTGAATTAAAATTCTGGAAAGGTTGTAGGTGAGGTCAATGAGCTTACTGGCACCTAGAAAATAAGTGCTGCTTTCAGATATCTATTGCAACAGAATAAGCATGACTGTAGCTTATGATAGGATATTCTCCTAGGAGATTGAAAACAAGGCTTCCAGCCCCTCCTCCACAAGCTTTCACATTTTATTTAGTGATGATTTCTTGCCATGTGGGTGAAAAATCTTATGAAGAACAGATTTCCCCCTCTAAGGGCTGGGACCTAGACACTAACAAAGTCATCTTCCTATTTGCTTCCTCTCTAGACAAAGAAGCCCCAGGTACAGAGCAAGGGAAGGTGCTGTTGCTGCTACTGGGGTTTTTTTACCTTTATTAGAGCTGCTTTGACAAGAGTAGTACCACTCTTCTGAAGCTTTTGAAGCCTTCAGTGCTTTCTCCCATAGTCCTACCACTTCACATCAGCCTAGAAGTCTAGAGAAAATTTAGAGCCTGCTCTAAATATAAGGAGGACTTGAACCCAAGTTTCTGATGAAGAATGCTGCAATCGCAGCATCTGACTGAAGGTACCAGGGACCAATTCTAGGTCCTTGATGTCCTTTTCCTGCAGGTATGCCCTGCCTCACAGCCCAACTAGAGCTGAAACACAAAATGCTTACCTGCAACCAGAGAGTCAAAGCAAAGTCCCCTACACTAGAAATATTTTTTCAATTTTTTTTAAGTATCTTAAACTCCATTAAATATAAACAAGTAAAAGAGATACACTTTGCCAGAAACAAGACTATCAGCTACTGAGAACCAATATAGCCCCACTACCTGAAAGACTCCTCAGTAGCTACTAGCAAGAAAAAAAATCCCAAAATCTCTTTCTGCCCTGAACTGTCCTTTTAAGGATTTTAACTCCCCTGGGCTCCACCCACCATCCCAGGTGAAGGGCATAAGTTCTGGAGTCACAGTGTGGGTGTTGTGATATATAAATAGTGCACCTGGGGCAAGTGGGAAAAAAAGATAGTACTTATTTCTTGGGCTGAGCTGTTAGCAGAGAAGACCTGATGTTCCTTGATGCTTGAGAGCCTGCATGAAAGGGAGTAGGTGAGTTTATCTTGCTTTAGTAAGAAAACAGGAGAAAGTAGAGAGTATGTGAAATTAGTTATTTTAAGGTATTTTTTTCCTGTGGGAACACATTCTAGTACTAGAAGAAGAGGGGGTTTATATTTTTGATGCAATATAGCAACAAGTATTTAGTGAGACTGAAGGCTGTTTCATATATTGAGGGATACCACCTGTGACTGCTTTTGAGGAAAAAGAAAGAAGAGATAAAGAATAGTGGTAGCAGAAGAAGGGTAAGAGAAATAATTTATGCAACTCTCTAAGCTTTCTTACAGATTTGTGCTAAGAGGTAAGGATGGTGTAGTACAGGGTTTGAAGACCCACTGCAGGTCTGTAGATCCATTCAACATTTGCTTCACCCACCTAATGATTCTTAGGCTATGCAGTAACTTTTAAGTTTGCAGCCCAAATGTAAAAAGATGAAATACAGGATTCCACTGATACAGAGAAAGGTGTACTGCTTTTTCATTGTCTTACTACTGATTCCAGTGTCTCTTGACCTTATGATATTAAGCCATGAAACAGTTTCTGTAAACCAGGATGTAGATGTAGAGGAATGCAACAAAGCGCTTATTGTAAATGTAAATATCTGAGGCTTAGGTTGTGTGCGTAAATGGTATTTTTCTTATGATCCCAAAGATGTATAAAAATAAAAGACAATTATGAGAAGGGACTAGGCTATTAAAGCCATATTTCTGCAATAAAGTATTTGCATAAACATGCTAGAAATTCAGTAGAATTCAAATACAGTATGATCATGAACAGTGTAATTAAATTACAATTTAAGATATGTGAACCATCTGCACTGCAATGTGAATTATAGTGCTACATTGGGAATATTGATGATGAGTTTTGTATTATGTAGTAAAATAAAATCTACCAAAGCTCTGCCTGTTTTCCTGTCCCTTCAACATTTGCTATTAGTAGAGCATTCCCCTTGGTCTTGTCTAACTTATTACTGAGTGTTACACTTCTATGGCTCCGTAATTGCTTTAAAGACCTTGCAAAAGCTGAATCTAATGTGTTTTATCTTGGGTATGACTTCTCTAGGCTTATAGTTAAAAGGAATAGGAAAGACACTGAGAGAGCTAGGTGAACTTGCAGGAGAGAGCTTCAAGTGAAGAAATTAAAGCAGGCTGGAGAGTATTCAAAATAAAAGTTCTTTCTGGATTGTTCTTTTTGTGCTAGTAGCAAATATAGGAGAGGGCAGCAGGTTGCCAAGCTGGTGAAGAGGGCTTTAAATTAAGATTGCTGGGGGAAGGGAACCTCCATCGATCCCACTCCTACCAGTTTGATGCCAGTGCCAACAATAGATGCCCAGAGCCTGGAGAGGGATCACAGGTCAGCAGGAGAGCACTGAAGAGCAGCACCGAGGAATTCCAGCCACTAACTCAGCTTCCTTGGGGGCCCACCTTGAATGCCTCCATGCAAGTGCACGTTGCATGGGGAATAAGCAAGAGTTGGAGATGTGTGCACACCTGCAGGGCTGTGATCTTACTGGCATCACGGAGATGTGGTGGGATGGCTCCTAGGACTGGAGTGCTGGAATGGAAGGATACAGGCTCTTTAGGAAGGACAGGCAGGGGAGATGAAGGGTTGTTGGCCTCTATATTGATGACCAGCTGGTGTGCATGGAGCTCTGCCTGGGGATGGATGAGGAGCTGACATAGTACCTGTGGGTCAGGATTAATGGGAGGATAGGGATGGGTGACATTATAGTGGGGGGCTGCTACAGGCCACCTGACTAAGAAGACTGAGAGGATGAGGCCCTCTCTAGACAGATAGGAGCAGCCTCATGTTCACAAGCCCTGCTCCTCATGGGGGACTTCAGCCACCCTGATATCTGTTGAAGGTACAACACAGCAGGGCATAAGCAATCCAGGAGGTTCCTGGAATGCACTGATGATCTGATACCTTCCTTCTCCAAGTGATAGAGGAGCCAATGAGGAGAGGTGCCATGCTGGACCTCGCCAACAAGAAAAGGCTGGTGGGGAATGTGAAGCTTGAGGGCAGCCTTGGCTGCAGCGACCATGAAATGGTGGAGTTCAAGATCCTTAGGGCAGCGAGGAGGGTGCACAGCAAGCTTGCTACCCTGGACTTCAGGAGTTTTTTGCCTTAGTCTTCACTGGGAAGATGGGAAGTTGCCAGGCAATGCTATACAGTAGCCTCCTGCTACCATTTGATCCTGCTGCAGTTTCCGCATCTGACGGCTTTCAGTGGGATTTCAGGCTAATTCACAGAGGCTGGCATAGGGGAGAGGCAAAAAAAAAGGACCATTAGGGGCTCTGGTAAAAAGGGAAAAGAAATTAAATGGGAGCACTCTCTGAAGGGGATGATCAAGAAGTAGTGGGAAATGCCTTTTAAATATTCTGAGAAAGAAGTAGAAGGTGTAGAAGTAATTTGTTGAGCAGACTGGGCTATACGGTTGGACATTGTGTTAAATCAGAAGTGCAAACTAAATTGGTACTTTGTAGGATCAGTGCAATTTCTCTTTCTTTCATACATTTTCCCTTTAAGAATGACCATAGGAAGACTTTGCTTCTTTCCTGACCAAGGTAAAGGGAGGAAAACTCTTAATTGTTTTGTATTGTATGTATTTTGGTGAGATAATGTTTCTTCCTGGACCGTGACATGAACTACTTGTCTATTTTAGCTCTCAGATTCCTGAAAAACTGAGTACATTTAGGACTGGACTTGCCATCCCGTGTTCTTACAAACTTAAACAGGGGGGAAAATTAAAAGCTGGGAGGAGGGGGCAAGGACAGATGGTTTTCATAAAGAAAAAAGCTTTTGCAAGGAAAAAGAAAAAGCAAGAGTGAAGAGTTGGCTTGATTTTGATATTTGATGCCACCTAATTTTAAAAATTAAAAGATAATAAAGGGTCAGGACCCTAGAGAACGCTTCACAGCAAAGCACAACAGGAAAGGAAAGTCAACTAAGCTTACACAGGAGTGAGAGTTTTGTTTTGTTCCATATTGTTTAGAAGTGTTTGTAAACTTGTTTCTTTGGGCTTAAGTTACCTTATAGATGCAAGGGAAATTTGAACCATGTGGTATGTGCATACAATCTTTTCCAGTCACTCCCATCCAAAAGACACCAAAGCTATCCTGGAGAGATCACGGCTTCCATGTCCAACAAGACTTCTTTTCCTGACTCTTCTCAAAAGGCAGAAAGGAAAGAGCTTTTACAGGCAATCTCTATGTAAAACTGTAATCAAAGTGGGTTAATTTGAAAAACCAACCAACCACATAAAAAAAAAACCAACCAAAAAAACCAACCAAAAAAACCCCCAAAACAAACCAAAGCATTGGAAGCTGGTGCAGAATTGATACTGCATCAGGTATCCCTAGACATTATGCAACATGTTACAGGGAAGTCTCGATACATCAAGAAATTTAACACCAAAGCTGTGACAGCAGTCCTAGATGACTGATTCTCTCAGCTGTGAAGACTGCATCTGGATCAAAATTGTATTTCAATTCAAAACCTATGTGAAAGATAAATGACACGCTAGCCAACCTTCTTCCAGTAAGTTTTGAGTACACTGAGTAAACTTAGGAGCAGTATCTCACTAAAGCAAGAAAATTGCCATAAGATACTGCTGGTCTATAAAATCCATTAACAGTGATGCATTTCTAGTCTAGTTCCTGCAGCATATTACTGATAATTGGCAACTCCAGCATTGCTCATGCTGAGGGGGTTCCTGTTATCTATATTAACTGGGGACTGTGATCCTATGTGGCCAGAGAGCTGTGGTGCTCCTCAAGCTAAGGACGTTCATGAAGAGTACTTTTGGACTGGATCAGTAAAAAACTCACGTGCCCTACAGAGAAAGCCTAAAATATAGTTGTACTGAAAATCCTAGGTAGATAACTTCCTTTTTATAATCAAAACAACAAATTACAGAGACATAAGTTGCTAAAAGGAATATAATAGTTATTGTTTCTTTCTTCCTGTAGAGTAGTATGTTGGCATGAGAGTGTGTGGTTTAGGTAGTTTATTTTTATTAGTTAATTGCAGCCGATGTTTCATCTTTTGTATGCATTTAGAAATATTTGCTAAGTGACAATTTCCTTACACCTAAATGATCCTATCTGGGCTGAATAAATATTATTTCCTAGGACTAGGAGCATAGAGTAAATCCCTTTAATGTTTTTTCTTTTGCTACAACAAACCTAAATCTGCCTTTTACCAATTCTTAAACATAGGTCACAGGCTATTTATTATTCTTAACTTGAGAACGTTAAAAAACCACCCCAAACATCAACTGCCTGTTCTAAATCCTTCTTCCTGTTTTACATGAACAACAAGGAAACAATGCCTTTTTTCGGTATGAAATATGGAGATGTTAGACCGATTTTTAATCAAATTTATTGTTTGTCTGGAACAATTATACTTTCCATAGCTCATTGAGATTATCATGCATGATTTGCATGTCTAATAAATAATGCATATTCCAACTAGTCTCTGTTGAAACTCCTGGAACAAAGATGATGAACTCCCAAAGGACTGCTGGCAGATATAAATTTAATGTAAAATACATATAAATATGTCTTCACTTACCTCCTTAGACTTTAATTGTGGTATCTGAACAAGGTCCCTACATGCTGTACTTCCTCCTGTTTTTCAGACCTTGCCTTTCAATAGTTCTCTGAGCTAAAGTAGCAATGTAATATAGCTTTACTTGACAGAAACCATCTTTCAAAATTAGCACAGTCTGGTTTTGCTACATTTAATATTCAGCATTATATTAAATCATGTAATGACATCATCACCAGGTTGGTAAAAATAAAAATGGAGGGGAGGGGAGGAGAACTGGTACGGGACAGTCTTATGACCTGTATTCCAACCACGAACTTTTATTTTTCATCTCCGGGATATGAACCTCCAAAACCCGCAAGAAGCAGGCAATTGTAAATACCTGGCCTCCTGGGTAGGTCTAAAAGCATTTTCCATATCCTGGGTAGGTTTTCATATGCACGCTCATGTCATGTCTTCCTGCAGAGCCCAATCAGAGCTGGGACATTCAGTTATAATGTAGTGCTCTTGTACCATTTTTTTTTTGGCCAAGGCTGCTGTTGCACCTGCATAGGAAGGCTGCTACATCAAAGGCAACACATGAAAGGGAGAAAAACCCAGTAAATTTAGGGATTTGATTATTTGTGTAAATCATCATAGATATGGCATCTTTCTTTGATGTAGCCAGCACAGCAAAAGGTTGGAAGGTCATACTTAAATGTAAACTGCTTTCCAGCTCCTGCATTCGTCCTCCTCCAGAGCAAGATTTTGGTGCAATACGGTTTCCCCCTTTCATTCCGCCCCACCACTTCCTAGTTTCCATACAGAGTGATTGCTCATTCATTATTTATGCAACTAGCAGAGAGAACACTACCAAAAGTGTTGACATATAGCCCAGTCCCCCTTTTGGTATACTGAGGTCTTCAAACTAGCCCTCCAAATATGGATTATAAGAGGATATTTCAATGAAACTGAAATCTGCCTGCTGAAATCTCCTGGAAACTGGGCTAGAAGCACCACAATAAAGTAATGGTTCTTGCAAAACCAGGCTCCTGCTGGAGGCAGCCAGGTTGGGAAGATGCTCTGAACCTGGGAGATGCAAACTGGGCTCCTCTCCATGCTGAGAAGTAACCTAATGCTTGCTGAATGTCACTGAGGTTCCTCTAATCCTCAGTCTCGCCCATAGCAGAGTGAGAAAATCTGTTTTGGTAAGTGGTAAATTAAAAAGCTTGCTAGTGTTCAGAATCTTATGTAAAAAGCATTTGCTGTTTCAATCACACTTGATCAAGATAACCGTAGCTCATTTGCTTAAGCTAATTAGCTGGGATACTGTTATCAGTGTCTGCCAAATAGCATGGAGTTCTATACAGGCAAAGGTCTCCATTAAAGGAACTAGGTAAAATCTCACATCGTTGGTCCACGCAAAAAGAGCATGGCTTGACTTAGCAAGTTTGGTGCAACTGTGTTTACACGAGCTGCTAATTTCTCTTTGATGTCATGCGTGGCATGCAGTCCACAAGGCAGGTTTGCTGTGGGAACCCTAGCAAGCAGTGATTTCAGATTACAGCTCAGGCATACTTTGAACTCATTCCTGCAAAGTCCTACTCATGAAAGAAATCTCAGTGAACTCAGGAGGATTTAGTGAAACAGACTTAACATCAGTCTTTTTAAGGTCTGGTCCTATTCTTGCATCCGAGTAATTTCCTACGCCACAAGACATCGGTCTTCCTGTGCTTTTAACTAAAAGGCATCTTTCAAATACAGAATTTCAAGGCCATTTCTCTCCTCAGTGTGAGGAAAGGATTTTAGGGCTGTTAAAGATGTTCCTAAAGTGGAACTCTTTGGCCTCTTTGATGTCATTATTATTCTACAGGTGTGGATGAAGTATCAATAATCGCTTTGGGAAGCAGTATGTCCAAGCTCAAGTCAAATTGTTTCTGTGAATTGGGGAGACAACTGGAGAAAAGCATAGATGTACTAGCAAATTACCCACAGGATATCACAGTGATCTATCCCATGGGGCTGTTGAGTGGATTAATTAGTAATGCTTGGTGAAATAATCACAATTAATGTATTTTATTAGCTCGATTTTTTTTTTCCTTTTATTTTTCCCCCATGAAATTGCCTACGAGAAGCCTATGGATTTTTAAAAATGCATGTAATTGGGATAACAGTCCGTCTGGATTTCAAGTGCTTACCCAGCAAAGCAACCTTCCTGGCTGTTCCGTCACATAGAGATTGTACAGACTGTGGTCCCAAAATGGTGCTGAAAATGTATTCTGCTGTTTCTTCACCTGCCTTCTGAATCGGACAGCTAATGGAGGGAGCTGGCTCTCACCTCTCTGAGACTATAACACCTCCAATTCTGCCCAGCTCTAGGACACACAGTGAGTATGGGTCTCGCTATGAGAAAGGGTGGTTGTTCGCTCACCCTGCAGAGTTTATTGTATAATGTTCCACTCCAAAATTTTTGCCATCAGGCAACAGTGATGTCCTTCAATAGCTTGTGCATCGGAGACTGAATTTTGCCTTTAACATATCACTGATAAGCTGCTGCAGGCAATGACCTAGCTACTTAACTCAATGAAGATGACTTGAAGAAAAAAATACCAGTGGTGATGACTTTAGGGGAAAAAAAAAAAAGGCACATTGTTAGGGTACTATTTGAGCCCATACTATTGAGGGAAACAGATGATCTTTCAGATCAGACTAGTAGTGACTTAAAGATACTTTAATGTTTCAATCCAGAATTCCAGACAGCTCTGAGAGAGGAAACTGCAGTTTCCTATGCCATAATAATGCATTATTACTTTAAAAATACTTCAAATGCATCCCAAGGCACAGAAAATTATCCTACATCTTGAATACAGATTATGCACAGAGTACAGGGGATAAAACAGGAAAAGTGTTCTTTGAAAAGCACATTTCAGTGAAAAAAATGGATTCTCTACTCTTCTACACCAATTTTAATTGTGCTAATCAATGCGGACTGGAATGCATATGGAAGCCTCTAGTGAGGTAGAGAAAAATACATTATATTTTCTTTATATGCGCATGGCATTCTAAAGCACAATAATAAGAAAGCAAGCAATTACATCTACATCACAGATTTTGTATTTCATAGCAATACACTGCACTTTAAGTCTCATGTGGTGGAGCAATGGATTAAATAATAGGCATGAAAGCAGACCAGTCACCATCATTTCAGAGAAAATATCCCTCAATGATTTCAGAAGGAACCAGGCTCTTTAACACCGATGGGTGGGTGGGTGGGGAGGGGAATTAAAGTTCTCATGAGTCAATTGCTCAGGATTAACTTTCAAATTCCTTGAAAATTACATCTAGGAAAAATGTGATATGGCATGTTTCTTTATTTCTGGCAAAGCCATTTATTCTCACGTGAACATCTCATTAAAGGTAAGATCCAGGTGTAATTCCCAGAGGGTTGAAAAGGAACCAGCAGCAAGTAAACTGCCTCGCGCACACGCTCTTCCCCAGCCCCGGGAAACAGCAACGGGGCATTGAGCGTACACATTTGAAATGCTTCTTGCTTTCATCAAAAACCATCTGATTAGATTCATCATGGGATTAAGAGAACACGTTAAGAAAGCCTATCATAACATGGAAGCGGTGAAGTCTTTCTTTGAACATCTGTACGCATAGCGAGAGCGTCATTTTTCAGCCGAAGTCATGTCGAAGGAAAGGGAGCTAACCTCTCCGTGATCGCAGCTGCGGCATTTATTCCGGCATAGACTTTGCACTTGTGTGCGGGGATCCTTCATATCTCGGCACGGTTTAAGTTAGCAGTGCTAATTGCGACAAGGTCCCCAAACCTTGGAGGTGGGGGATGCTGCTCCAGTGGACGGCTCTTCAAGCGCTCCCGGAGAAAGCGTTGGCTTTGAGATTGCCGGTCTGCCGCTCTTCTACTGCACACTGCTTACGCTGATTAGTTTTGATGGATGAATTGCTTCGGAAATAGTATTATACAATAGCGCGCTCCAAGCGAGTCTTTCATTCCCTTACGGACGTGATTATCCTCATCCTCCTTCTGACAGCGTTTTGTCGGAGAGGAGAAAGGCAGCTCGCGCAGAAGGGCAGGAGAGGGGAAGCTGAAGGCTCAGCCCTCGCGAGCCAGCGCGGCTGGAGCTGCCGCCGTTCGCCGTATTGTGCAAATCCGATGGGGCTGACAACATCAAATAAAAGTACTGCAAATTACATTAACAGTACTCGAGGTAGCGGCTTTTGAAATATCTGGTGACTGATGCGTATGAATGACTAAAACCATTAGCTTTTCATACTAATATTTCCACTAATGATTTCCAATTGGTTTCTGTAACAAGGAAAGCCACACAAGGGAAGTGAAAACAAAACCATTTAGTCCGTGCTAGGTAAAGCTCTTCAGCTGGAGAAAATGGTACAGTTTTAATAATTGGATCTTTTTTCTTTCCTTTTTTTCCCCGAAAGCGTACAGGAAAATTGACAAAAGAACCCAGCTAATAATTGGCTGTATGTCAATGTTCTGTGTGTAGCACTGAAGAGACAAAATCCTTCTTGAAAGCCCTAAGGCGAGCTGCGGGGATGCAGCATGGCCACTTTGTGTCTGCTCCTTCAGCCCCTGGGCTGGCAGAGCAGCTGTTACCTTTTGCATTTCCGAAGAAGCCTTTCCCAGCTAATTGTTTTGCATAAGCACAAAGGGCCTTTTCCCTCAAATCTCCCCTCAAAGGCAGCCTTTTAAAAGCTGGCAAGAAGCCTACCTCTGCACTGAACAGGGCTTTTTGTGGGACCCCTTTCAGCTCTGCCGCAGATTTGCTTTTACAGCCCTACCACCTTGCGTCGGTTCTCTGTGTGGGGTAAATTCGGTCAGGTAGCTCAGCTGTGACATCTTTTTGTGTGTGCGTCCATATATGTGTGTGCGTAACGCCGCCAGCTTCAGCAAAATGGCTTGATTGTAGGTAGGTCTGTACACGACAGCTAACATCCAGATTTTTTTCGTCTGACAACCCTCTCCCAAGCATCTGCCCACCTTTGGGTGAAGCTCTGCAGTCTGCTCTGCTGTGGCAGCTTCTAGGTGCACAAATAGGTTCGGAAATATCTGTGGATGCAGTCACGTCCAAAAAGCTGTTCTTCCAAAGACTGTTTTATATTTGTGCTTAACAGTATCACAAACCGTGCCTTCTATTTATGCCTTGCATATAGTTATGTATGTATCCAAGTCCTTATGCATGTATAACAGAAAACTCAATTAGGACTTAATTGCCCAGTGCAATGCCACCTTTCTGAGACAGTAGGCATCGAGTTATTTTTAAGTGACTGCAATGTTCTCTCGAACCTGCAGTTTTCCCGTGGAGAAGCCTCTGGCTCATCTAAGGCGCCCCATGGGTTACACTATGGTCTGTGCTGCTGCTTCCTCAGACTCCAGTGCCGTCAGGTTGACCAGGTCCCTTTTCCAAGTGATGCTATTTGCCCGTACCTCTCTTCTCAGCTTGCTGCTTCTGCCAGCTTTGCTGTGGGTCTCTGTGATGGTCTCCTGCAGACCCTCTGCTGACCAGGGCTGCTCTCATCACAAACGCAAAAAAAGAAATACATCCATTGCATTTATTTTTTTTTCCCAAGCTCTCCATTCCAAAGAAGCCCAGCCAAACAGAAAGTGGTATTTAAGCACCTTATCCCCATTAGAGCAAATGTTGAAATGCTGATGTTTTCAACAGAGCTGCAGTTTTGATTTTTCCACCAGCTGTACAGCATTGACCGTATTGCCACCTCTTTGTAATTGATACGCTGAATTCTAAACTTCATGTCTCTTTGATCAGATCCCTATATCGCTCCAGGCTTCATGGATTTGCTTCCCTGTGGTTCCTGTACAGACAAGGTGGCCAGAACTGTTAGACACAAACAGCAAAAATGAAGGTCCTCCCATTTATGCCATGAAGCAAGGCTGTTCAGCAATTAGGTAAAGGGGACCAGATGGGGAAAGATTCAAGCGGGTGTGCTAGAAGCAGTGTCCTGTTGGGGTGGTGGTGGTCTGTGTATGGGACAGACATGCAGGTCAGCAGGACGGGAGCACGGGTTTCCCATCTCACTGATAGCTTCTGGCTTTGCCCTTGCACAAGGTTGTGATCGGGAGAGGGGAGAAGTGCTGCAGTTCCTTCAAACTCTGCCATATACAGATAAAAACCGATCTCCAGTGGCTTCACCGCCCCTGTGGGCTCCTCTTCTCAGCCTATTTGGCAAGGCATTTAGTTTTGCCTCACAAGCCAAAATCTGGCCTCTGGGCTGTCACTTGAACCCTGTAATAAAGGAGTTTGCGATATTTCCCTTAGGACCAGGAGGTGGTTGGACAAAATATGCTAAACGTACGCTAGCTTGAGAAGTGACATCCGCGTACACGTACATAAGACTGTTTCCATCCCTGGAAATGGGTAACTATATGTTTCTGCTGTTTCTAAAGGTGCTGTGCATTGCTCCTGGCTCGGGTCAGCTGCCTCATCAGGACGGAGGAGGTCAAACATCAGCATTAGTCAGGTACTCTACAGCTGGTACTGCACTTGCTTCAAGACGGACAGTGCTGGATAACTACAAAATGATTATTTGCATGTCCATGTAATGGCTTTTAAGTATCAGGGTTCCTCGCCATACCCAGAATCTGCACCCGGGAGCTCCGGCCAAATGGGACCACTGGTACCCCTTGGCCCGCTCGAGCGACTAGGTCCTGGCTCCCAGGGGCAGCCCCTTCACCCTGGAACGAGCCACCGGCTTCTCGAGTTACCCTATTTATGATTACATCGCAGAGCCGCAATTTAAAAAAAGCTCAAGTAGACCTATCCAGTTAATCTGATAAAATGCCAAAATACTTCTGTGTACAAGATAATCATCTGCAGACTTCCTACGAGTGCTCTCTGAGAATAATGGGGGCCTTGTTCGGAGAAAATACCTGGATAAAACAGCACCTTTTGAGGCAGGTAATCATCGGGAAGATATTCTGATAAAACCACCTATATATTAGAAATGAGCTCTAGCTCTTGCTGCAGAAGAACTCCCCACAAACAAATACTTGCATACCGATATCACCAAAACTTAATGAACATCCATCTCTTGTACGTAAAAACTGATGTAGACCCTTTGCCTCCAGTGCAGCTATGCCTCTTTTCACCAGATGAGGCTATGAACCGACGTAATTAGAAACTGTGTCTTGAGGGGCAGTTTTAAGCAGGGCAAAAAAAGGTGTTGGGTGACTGGACCGCCTCTTCTTACATTTGCCAAATGCCTCTATGCTTATGGTTTTCATTTCTTCTAAGAATGTCAAACCTAAATACTGAGCTGAAATTTTCCCAGTTGGAGGTCAGCTTTCTGGTGGTTTTATTTACTATTTACTCCAATAGAAACAGTCTGGTAATTCTGAGCAGGAGAAAATAGAGTATTTTACCTATTAAATAATTCTGGCGATCCTCTTAAAAAAATAAAAAACAAACCACAAAAAGACTAATTGTTCCCATTTTGAGGCAGAACATTTATATTTAAGGAAGAATTGATCTCTGTGTCACAGGAGTTTCCTGACATGGTAAACTTTTACTTTTGGCATGACAACTTCAATAGTATTATATTATTATTTTTCATATAACATTATTTAGAATTGTGCAATAAATGGAATAACTCATTTCCATTCAGACTGTTTCCCTTCTCTCATTTCATTCCCTTATGGACAAAAGGATACAAGGCAACAGGGTGTATAAGAACTGTAAATTGGAAATGAGTCCTTGCTGTAAGTCATAGCTTCAAACGTGACTTTCTCTATTTCAACCTCAGACTAGGTTTTCATCCCACTTCTTTCCTATGCAAATTGTTAACAGTGCAACAATAGTAAAGATTTAAAAAAAAAAAAAAAAAAAAAAAGAGTTTCAAAAAGATACGAGTATTTTACTTCAGGAACTCCCTCTAAACCAGAGACTGCCTTGCAGGCATTTCATAATTGCCTGTTGTAGGTTTTCCTGCACCCTCGTCTCCCATCAGAGACAGGGTATGACTGAGCAGAACCAGGAGGATGATTGTATTAACTTTATTTGGAAGTTCATTATGAGCTGAAGGTGGAAACTCCAGACAATCTTTGTGTTACTGAGAAACTAGGGAGAGTCGCTTTATAAAACTCTGAATTGAATTAAAGCTCTGGTCTCTTCTTTTATAAATTGTCATTTTTCCTCACCACCTCTTCTTTGTTATGAACAAAAGCTTGTAAGGTGATCACCTTTAGTACACCGTAGTGATTCTGGAAGGAAGATATTTCAGTGTCAGATGTACCACTCAGAAGCAAAAAGCATACTCCAGTGAAGCTTATTTTCAAATTAAAAACAACCCTTTCCCTTGGGGAGTAATGGTTCAATTCTTCACACAGGAGAACAGCATCTATTTAGTGTTTTAGAGGTATTTATTAGCAATAGATTATAAGCCTAAATCCCATAGGATTCTCACATCTGTGTCATTAAAGATGAAATGTCTCAGACCAGAGGCAACAAATGAAGACTCTTTTCTATTTCGTGTGCACTGGAGGTTTCAGATAGTCTGGCTTAGATGCAGTTTATTCTTTTTCTTTGCAAGAAGAGCTTTCAGCTTATGGCTGAGGCAAAAAAAAAAGAAAAAAAGTTTTACATTTTTCCCATGTTGTTTTGGATTTTCTCTGTTTCCTTTTCATTACCACGGTCACCTAATTACTCCCTGTACATGTGTGTTTCCTCTTCGACCCCCCCCCCCCCCCATCTGTCTGCTGCATCCTTTCTGGGTTTCCCCTTCCATTTGTTTTCTGCTTCAGCCCCACTTCTGGGCCTACTGATCCCTATGTCCTTGTCCTGATTTCTTTTCCAGACTGAACTCATTTCCTTTCTTGGCCATATTTCTCCTGACCCAGTCCAAGCTTCCTTTACACCTGCCCAGAGCTATTTTCCTGCCAAACCCGAAATACAGTAATTGTGCTATGAAAGTCTCTTAAAAAGGCCAAACACTGGAAGATGCAGAAAATGGTTGTGTTGTATGCTGTGCTGCTCCGCGCTTATACAGCTTCTGGTGATCCAAGTATGGGTGCCAGTGAAGATCGTATCAGGTATTGGGTAGCATGTGTCCCAAAAACACTTCTGAGCGTAAAAGGACAGATGCAAAATTTCAGTAAATTCGTGTAGCTCAGTTGCGATAATAAAATGATATTTTATACCAGATGTGGACTTGATCCCTGGAGGAGGAAGATACTAGAGATTATGAAATAAAGCACGCTGGGTTTGCCGGTTTGTTTGTTTTCAGTGCAATAAACTTCGAGAGCTTTGTTTTGCATTACGATGACATTGCTGGCATGTCTGTACTTTATCCAGTGGAAAAAAAATTGTCCCAGCCTGTTCTGTTTTGTTCTGAGCAAGAACTTCTCCATTTACACTGCCCTTTTCTGTTTCCTGTCTCACACTTGGAACTTTGGTTTCTTTACTCACTTTGATTTAAAAGTTCCCTAAAGGCTGGTCAAGCACTGAGCGTTAACTTTGTTAAGATCTAGGTTTGATCAGAACTTGTAAAGTTTCATTCCTCATAGCCTCCCTTGCTTTAAAATTAGCTAGTGCAGTGTTTCCTACATTAGCTCTACGAAAAAAAGCATCATAGGAAACAAGTTACTATCGGAAGTTACTTCATGGTATTCAAATTGTGAAAGAAGTCTGTAGTCAAAGATTAGCTTTTGTTTCAAATCTGGCTGAGCTACCAGGAAGGACCTACAGAAAACGGCCCTCTACACCCCCACATACTATACTGTACATGTAATCTAGAGGAGTGGTGATGGCTACAGATGGTAATGTATGTTGCAGCCACAGTGTCTCTGGCTGTGATCTTGCCACATCTTAAAGTAATGTAGCTTTCAGGGCTGGTCTGCCTTTGGGAAACTTCCAAAGAAAACCTAAGTGTTATAATAAGTGATGTTGGTGATTTAAGAGGTGGCACTTCCCTTTCTGTATTTATCTTAAGCCAATGCCCCAGCATGATGCTAAAGAAAATTATGTTTCTAGAGGTGTTATGCTTTGGAGGAGATGCAAAATGGTGACCCACTGCCTATGTCTTTATTTTTGGTCATTCTGTGATACCCAATGTGGAAGTTTTGTTCCTTAAAAGGCAGCTTGGAGACAGTTGTATTTCTGCAATAATTCATTTCACACTTGCGTTAGGTCTTTGAAGTGCATTAGTGCAATGTTATTTTCTTATGATATGTCATACGTACTAAATGTGGGCTATGGCCACTGGTCTTGGTGATCTTTAATGAAATAGGGAGAAACATCCATACGACTAACTTGCAGAATGCAACGAGTATGTAACCAAGTGCTCTTGCTAACCCTACATTTTATATCGCAAGCTGAAGTCTCAAACCTGAGTTCTTGCATCATTTTCTCAAGGTATTCGTATACACACATGCAAACCACAGTCCTGAATGCAGATAGGTACTTCCTTGTGCAAGTAGTTATTTTGACTTGACGCACTTAAATGGGCTTTTTGCTCAACTGTTTCAAGATGCATCCAATGGCTCTGTCTGGGAATATGTCCTAGCTCACTGTGTGTATCAAGAGACAGATAATAAGTAGTTGGGAAAAACACAGTCACTTGCATAAAGAGTCTAATAACTTCTCCCTGTTGGTGGTATCTATAAGATACAGATGTGGGAAACAGCAAGAGATCCTAATTGGTTGTGGTAGAGGGATACTGACAGCAAGAGAAATAAAGGTAGTTGCAAGCCAAATATTTTTTTCCCCATCTGAAAGAATGGCTGTACTACTGGAAAACACTAAATGACAAAGTCAGGTAAACACTGATTTCACACTTATTTCCCGCTGTTACATAAAATCTAACAGGGTCATGTTTTCAGTATTCCCCTCTCCCCCAAATGCATGCTGAATTTGATAGAGTATCTCCTGTTGGACTGCACATTGTCCTGTATATTCCCTCTACAACATCAGCACCTCTGTGATGAAGATCAGCTGTACCATATCCCAGCTGGTTAGAGAGTGGCCAACATCTCGCTCAAAACTCATCTTTCTTCTTGGCACTTGAAGGTCTGGGGATATTTTTGAAATTGCTTTCTCTCCCTCCAATTACAAATGACCAATTCTTTTCCAGCCGCGGGAAGTCATCAGTTCCTCTGGGCTGCAAGTCCAGAAAGCTCTAGTGAAGACAACCTTAAGGTATAAAACTGCTGTGGAATGGGGGATTTGTTTGCTTCGTATTGTAGAGACTTCACCCAGCATCAGGGTTTCACTGGGTTATGGGCTACAAGCACAGAGCAAGGCAGGTCAGGATGAGGAGCACTTGCAGAGGCAGCTGCAAGATTTTAAGAAAAAAAGAAAAAAAAAAAAAAAAGAAAAAGCAGCACTTGAGCAAAGTTTAATCAATCAGCAGGCTGCAATCACAACTGTTATATATAAATGCAGTCTGTGTAAAATGGAGCCATGGCAATTAAGCTTGCAACTTCTTTCTTTTAATGTGGCTGGAGAAGAGGTTTTAAATCGTGGTGTTCTAAAAAAAGCCCACCCTCCTTCTGTTTTGAACACATTTTTGTTCTGAAACTTTTACTTCTTCCTCCAAAAATGAATTTGCCTCCATATGTCATAGCCATTCCCTAGCAAAGATGTCTAATGGTATTAAAAAATGTACGTGAAACATTTGGGCCGCGATATACATTTGAATATCATATGGTTTAATGCCCTCAGTCACCGTGCAAAACTGTGATGATGTTTTGAGATGTATATATGGCATCAGCTGTGGCTTTGCCAGAAATCCAAGGTGCAAACATCGTTTTAGTACGCTGCTTCAGAAGCAGAGGCCAAATCCTCCTCTAATTTCCTCGGTCAACTGCGTTGACTCTGCAGCTAGGATGTGTTATGGTACACTGACACAGGTCTGCTTTCTGGTGCGATTGCTGGAGGGGAGAAAGAGTCCCACCTCTGCCTACTGTGCTTATTTCTCTGACAATGCAAGAAGGAAATATAGGGTAAAAAATTCAGTCTGCCAGACTATTATGATAGCAGATGGACAGGCCACTGTTAGACCCTAAAATAGACATAGAATATGTTATACTTAATAACTAAAAATGTTATGACACCTTCTTTTTTGCCTTGCCACTTCAATTTTTTAGTTCACAAAAGCCTTTACACAATGAACATGTTATTTTGAGTTCCAACCAGATTAAATAGCAACATTAACGATTACTATAAACCAAAATGTGATATGAAAGGTTTTATTGTTTCCAGGATAACATAATACCTATATTTATTATAACAGGGGAAAAAAATCAAAAAAGGAAAAGAATCCTACTTATAAACCCATGGCTAAACCCAAGAAAACTCTTGATTGCTGTTAAGGCAATTCCAGATATTCACATGTCAACCTCCATTATCCTGTTTCTTAGGCTGTAGGAAATTCCACTTACATCATTGACTTCCTGCCGCTGTGGAAAATAGGTTTTGGTAATGGTTTAGAGTTAGGATTAGCCCTCATCTGCCTTGTTCCCCAGTTCTCAGCCATGCCAGTTTAATTACCCAGAAATTATTAGTGCAGTCTTTTTCTTTTTCCCCCTTTCATTCCCCAGCATTTCCCCTCTATTAAACAAAATCAAGTTTTTGCAAGCCAGATAAAAAGTAGGATTTAAAACGTTAATGCTGCTCAGAGCAGCAACCTCCCTCAGTCTAAAAGCCGTACCAGACACAGGGAAGCCCAAAACTGGAGGGAAAATCATTGGTTTCTACCATCGAGAAGAACTGCAGTGCTCATCTGCAGAGCTTTAAGGGTCAATAATAATGCCCGCAATGCCTGAGCAGCAGGAAAGCTTCTGTTTCTCACAACTTAATCCAAAATGCAGCCGCGAACGTTAGATTAGGATTGCTGCCGCTGCACGTCAGAGATGCCCGATAGGAGCTGCCCTTTTTGCTGACTGCCTTTTGACAGTTTCCAGAGGTATCAAGTAGCCGATACACCAGTGGGAAGTTTCTGCTGGTTAAAGATGTGGCAGGGACCTTCAATGAACTAGTCGGGGAGGGATTTTTACTTCTTGAAGGACACGTGTAAGGGAGGCAGTGGTGTGACTGAAGCGTAATGAATTAATATGGGTGAGTTTAGGTCTTGTGCTTCATCCTCCCTTCTCAGTCTCACTGTGCATGACAACATGTATTTGTCGTTCATGTCTGGCAAGCATAAGAAACAGAGAAAAGGAGATGACCCCAATGGTACCAGCAGTAATTTGTGCTTTTTGCTGTAGTTGATATATTTATAACATTATCAGGGATAATATCCTAGAGCAACACAACAGCAAGGGCAGCTGATCTTCTTCTCCCTTTGACAGCTGAGAAGAGATTCAGAGCCTAAAATGGCAAACATTATCTTTCCTTGAGAGTAATTGCTTTATTGGTTTTGCATTCATACCCCTAATGATGTGTTCCAGGAAGGTAATGGCTCCTTACCTTAGCTCTGCAATAAATATTTGCGTTTTTTTTAATGAGCATTTTGCAACTCCCTCCCCATTCCCAAGTGAGGGCACTTCCACGCGAGGAGGAGGAGGAGGAGGTGTCATGCTCATCCATTCCCACCCCCACTTTTGGGTTTGTTTTTCATCTGACATGCTTGCCAGAAGCTCATTCCAAGGGCAGAGATTTCCAGCCCAGGGTATATTCTTGTTTACGCAGATTATTTTGCTGAGAGAAGTGCCCTGCTGTGATATCAAATGAGAAGAAAACAAAGCAGGAGATTTGATTAATGAGCTGCCTGTTGACGTGGGGATGCGTGGGCAGATTAGGCACAAGAACAAAATTATCCGGCTAAACCTGGGTGCTGAGAGGGCTTCTCAAAGCGCTAAGATATTTGCATGCGTTTCATTCTGTAGACTGGCATCTTAATTCAAGCTGTTGGATGCAGCTTATTAATAGCGAAACTGGGAGGCTTTGCCATTTGTCAGCTTACATGGGTACTAATTAGCCATTAGAGTGCAGTCCTATTTTTTGTAATTAATTTTGTGTCAAAATTTCTCTGTTCATTATCTGTGGAAAACACTCACAAAACAATCAACATCCATTTTACTGGAAGTACTGCTGAACGCCCTTGTTTTCTTCAAGCTATTCCCTTCTGATATCACCACAAATTCCCCTACTGCTTGCTATCTCCTTCACCTTAACGTGCTTTGGAGGGACTGAATGAGGATGGCATAAGTTTGAAGTCTTTCTTTTTTTTGGTCATGTCTCTGAATGTGCCTGAATACTTAGCAAATCTTGTTCAGTGCAAGTAAAGAATACATAACTTAATATTTGTGTTTATAGTCATACCTAGAGGCTTAGCGTATATCTATCTATACTTCAGTACTATCAGTGACAGCAAAGCAAGGCAAATGCTTTAAACTAGCTATCTGGTTTAGACCTACCTAGATACAAAGTTTGTTACTGGTAATGTGTAATTCTCTGGGGCCTGATATACCCTGCCCCGATGATGCTACCTTAGAGAATGTGCAAGAGTTGTCACCTTCAGACGCTGAATTGTGAAGGCGGTCTGTTGATCACGTGTTGATCCAGACCACTCACCTTGTTTAATTCCAGGGGAAATAAAGTTTTGGTTGCAAGCCAAGGCTGAGGATGATGCACTGCATATATATATTTTTTTCCATACCCTTTGATTCTCATGGGAAAAGAACACACTAAATTCAGATTTTCAGACCAGTCTCTAAAAACAAAGGAGGAAGTGGGGTCTGTCAGATAGGACGATCACAGAAAAATATTCATGGGAGATGTCTCCTTCCAGTGAACCCCTTTTCTCACCCTCAGGCATCACGTAGGTATTACACACATTCAAGAATTCAAAGGACAACAAAACCTATCCCTCTCCCCAACATTATTCTTTTCACTCCCCTCTCACCAGCTGGAAATAGGCGGATCACTAGCTTTGATGTCTAGGTGGTAGAAAAATATCCATCTCTGCAAATACAGACAGGGACGTATCGTCATAGCAATAGACAGACATTCACTCCCCCACCAGACAAGCCTTTCTCTGAATGACCACTTTAGGGCAAGAAAGCAAGAATTTTACCAGAAAAGGGACTTAGGGGTGAACAAGGCAGAAACGCACTAAGGGCAAGTCTAATTGACCTAAAGGACATTATTTTTCTGCCAAATCCAAAGTGAGCTAATGAAAATCCCTCAGGAGGAATTGCACATCAGCCTTTCTTGGCCCAGGGCTCCCTGACCTGCCTCTGTGCGGAGAGCTGGGTGCTGGCAGCCAGGAGCAGGGCACACGCCCCAAGGATTCACAGTTTTGTAAAGCTTTCCCCCATTTATTCCGGATCACGTGCCGCTGCTGGGCAGTGCTTGGGGGAAAGGTTTTTAAGGAGATAACTTTTGCATTTTTAACAGCCCCATCCATAACAAGGCTCAGGGTGTCCTCCAAGGTTTCTCAAGAAACCCGGGGTGTACTCACTCTTAAGCCACCGACAAAGGAAAAGCTTCGTCCTGACTCCTGCTCTTTCTGTCCCTACCCTGCCAAGTCACTGCTCAGCCCAGAGGTGGTCCCCAAATGCTCATAGGAGAAAGCCACCGACACGGAAACTTGAAAAACTTGAAGCTGCTGCTGTGTAAGTCCCTGGAAACTGTGGCTTAGCCTAGCACTCTCCTGGCTTTTCAGCTCTTTCCTCATAGCCTCCTATTTTCCCTTTTCATCCTAAGAGCAATTGAAAAAGGCACAACACAGGGAATTTTTTCTCTTTCAGACAAATATATCACCTCTTTATGAAATCAAAACAGATCTTTACTAGCTCTCATCCCCCTTCATTTAAACAAAAGGCAGCTACCAGGTACAGCATTACTACTGTCCATAATTGTAAAAAAACTTGCATAGTATAAAACAAATTGGCTCCCAGGAGTCATAGGGACTAAACATAATGGTCCATCAACTCTAATTTTCTTTAAAAGTGGTTGGTATGAACTGCATTAGAGGAGGGAGTTAAAAATCCTGCATCACACAGCTACTTGCTTGAACTGCTCTCCCAAAGGACAATTATTTCCTAGATTTACACTCTGAAATGCAACAGTTCCCTCCCATACCTGTTATTTTCTTGGGGAGGGGGATGTCTTTTTAAAAAAACTTCTGATCTTTCTTTCAAAAAAAAAAAAGCTATTTTTTTAATCATGCTAAACTTCTCAAAACGTCTTGGGACAAGTTCCATCAGTCACCGAGTGAACATGTATCTCCTTTAAAACACAGCAAATGTAAAACCCCCATCCACTGAATGCCCCTAGCCATTATTTTTGTGTTTATAAGAATGGGCAAGCCTAGCCTACCTCCTTTATTTCCTTCTTTATTCTGCTCAGTTACATGTTTTCTTTTAGTCATCGCCTCCGTAAAGGGGGCCAATCGCCTCAGTCGCTCAGGGCAGCCGTCCCTAACGCTGCATGCCCATGCAAGGGCCGTTTGCAGGCTGACTTGAAGGCACTCGTCCTGCTGCAAGATACGTTCCCATCTCCTTGTGCCCCAAACATACAGCAATTGCTTTAAAATAAGAGTATTGCGTTTGTTTGCTTCAAAGGAGCAGCTTCTTGGCTTTCTCATTTCTAAGCCTGCTCTCCCAGCCAGCCTGACATTTGAAAAGAGAAGAATCACTTCACTTTAATTGTGGCTTTTTGAGGTGAGTAACGTATAGGGTATTTTGTAAAATAGCAGAGAAGACCATAAAGCTTTAGAAAAAGGTTTCCTATTTATTGCAGAACACCTTGTTTTCCTGTTAGTGCAAAGACTAAAAGACACAAAGACCCTCTTTCCCTCTAATCAGGTTACAGCATCACAATATGGCTCTCTTTATAGGGGTCATTAGATCTTTTCTTTGGGGAAGAGAGTTCTTTCCATAGCTTTGGTGAATTAACTCTTTTGTCTGTAACAGAAGGTGCTTCCCTCAAGCAAGCTTTTTTAGGCTCTACAAAGCAATCTCAACTGCCTGGAAGTTGCGTGTTTATTTTACTCCCTTTGTTTGCAGAAATACTTTCTGAAGAAAACACTACACAAACTTCACACTACCTCAAGTGTCTTTCTTTACATAGTGGCTTGTGGGTTTTATGCCATTAGGTCTCTGAAGAAACATGGAATAACTATCACAATGTTCAAACAGCGTAAAACTTTTCAGGAAGGCTGTCAATGAAAACGCTGGTGCTCATTACCTAACCTGAATTCTGGACAGCAAAGGCAATGTGTTTGAATTTCTATCTGCTAAAGCACCAATTTTAAGAAGGAATGCTTTCCAGATTAGAAATTTGTCTTCATTCAGTCGAGTGGTGTATGTATTGGTTAATATCATATGGGTTTGTTTCCGATTTGCAAACTTCTTTTCACATCAGACTAGTTGCCATAACCTTAGCTTCCACCTAAGAACACAGTACCCTGCTGGCTGCACTCCACATAGAATCATAGAATGATAGAACCGTTTAGGTTGGAAAAGAGCTTTAAGATCATTGAGTCCAACCGTAAACCTAGCACTGCCAAGCCCACCACTAAACCATGTCCTTAAGCACCACATCTACACGTCCTTTAAATACCTCCAGGGATGGTGACTCAACCCCTTCCCTGGGCAGCCTGTTCCCGTGCTTGACAACCCTCTCAGTGAAGAATTTTTCCTAATATCCAATCTAAACCTCCCCTGGCACAACTTGAGGCCGTTTCCTCTTGTCCTATCACTTGTTACTTGGGAGAAGAGACTGACACCCACCTCACTACAACCTCCTTTCAGGCAGTTGTAGAGAGCAACAAGGTCTCCCCTGAGCCTTCTCTTCTCCAGACTAAAGAAACCTAGTTCTTTCAGCCGCTCCTCATTAGTCTTTGTGCTCTAGACCCTTCACCAACTTCGTTGCCCTTCTCTGGACACACTCCAGCACCTCAACGTCTTTCTTGTGGCGAGGGGCCCAAAACTGAACACAGGACTTGAGGTGCAGCCTCACCAGTGCCAAGTACAGGGGGACAATCACCTCCCTGCTCCTGCTGGCCACACTATTTCTGATAGAGGCCAGGATGTCACTGGTCTTCTTGACCACCTGGGCACACTGCTGGCTCATGCTCAGCCGGCTGTCAACCAGCACCCCCAGGTCTTTCTCTGCCGGGCAGCTTCCCAGCCACTCTTCCCCAAGCCTGTAACGTTGCACGGGGTTGTTGTGACCGAAGTGCAGGACGCAGCACTTGGTCTTGTTGAACCTCATACAGCTGGCCTCGGCCCATCGATCCAGCCTGTCCAGATCCCTCTGTAGAGCCTTCCTACCCTCGAGCAGACCAACCCTCCCTCCCAGCTTGGTGTCGTCTGCAGACTTGCTGAGGGTGCACTCGATCCCCTCATCCAGATCATTGATAAAGACATTGAACAGAACTGGCCCCAGTACTGAGCCCTGGGGAACACCACTTGTGACCCGCCACCCACTGGGGTTAAGCTCTAAAGCAGACATAGAGATATAGAGAGATATAGAGAGATAAAGATATGTACAGGTTAGAAAAACCCTTTGCTACAGCTTTCCATTAGGGAAATCCATAACAGAAAGTTACTGTTACCAGGTTCTTATTTGCTAGCTTTTCATGTCTGAAGAACTCCTCTACAAAAACCACTGTTGCATTGAAAAATGATAAATGTTCTTCTGAGTTGAGATTTGCATATCTGCTACAATTAACACTAGGAAAATAAAAACTCTCTGTGCTTTTTATCTTGGGGCTCATTCATTACTGAAGCGATGTTTCCCTGTGAAGCCAAAGTCCCACGACGAAGCAACACCTTTCCAAAAAGGGGAAAAAATGATATGATTAAGCAGGCAGAGGAGGTGTTTTGAGAAAGCTGCAGTGACCTTGGACTATGCAGCAGGCTCCAGGAGGGAAGCAACCGAACCACCCTGCGAGCACGTGACTCTACAACAATTAACAGATTTTACCATCGCCCCAGATGTTATCTACAGGGGGAATAATATCTCGTTGTATTATACCCAGAGGGTATAAAGCTAGCTCATGCCATCCATGTGTATTCACTGCAGCAACTAGGGAGAGATCCAGGCTGTTAAATTCTTTGCCTGTGCTCTGCTGCTGCAGAACTGGTGGGCACACCTGGATGGCCACTGACGCTGAGGAAATGGTGGGACGTGGGTGAGGGAGATCAGTCCCTTGGTCACCCCGCTGGCCCCCCACGAGTGACCCTACAAAGGTTTGAAGAGGAAGCTAAGGAGTGCTGAGCGGGGCCAGCGATGTGGAAAAGGTCCCAGTGTAAATGCACTAAGCCAATTCCCAACCTGGAAATTGAGGAAATAATAGAAGAGAGGAATTGGAGAGGAAATAGAAGGATCACTGCTAGGGAACACCGGTCTCCTCATTCCCCTCCTTCTCCTCGCTCTGTCTGGCAGGAAACCCTACTGCCGTCAATCCCTGCCTGCAACATTTTACCTGCTGGCCTTCGCCGGTTCCGAAAGTACCAAATGCTCTCCCTGCTGTGAAAGACCAGATTTGGATTGCAGATGTCAGTCAAGAATCTACCAACCCCTATTATATACATTACACTGTTCAGTGGACAGTTAAAAAGGGGGTTAAATATGTCCAAAAGAAGATGGGGAAGAAAAATTGAAGAAACTACCTAATTATGTATTATTTTTAAGCAAACGAAATGTGGGTATTAAATGTGGCCTACAAAGTATTTTCCACAAAGCCAGAGTAAGCTGATGGCACCTAAGTAAAGGCTGAAACATTTCAGTCACAAAAATACATGACGAAATCCCAGACGATCACGGTACGCTACCACACGTGGGGCTCCCATTGACCACAGCTCACGCATGACCTGGACGAGCAGCCTGGAGGGAGGAGATCTTCAACCACCAGGCTGGGCAGGTTAAGTTTTTGCAACCCTCACTGCTTTTTCAGGTAACTTGGGGTTTATCTGGCTCTGCTATTTTATTTTTGTCAGATTTTTTTTTTTTTTAAAGTGGCTTTAGAAGTCAATCACCATTTCGTGTCCATATCGAAATGATTCTGGAAATTAGAAGAACAAGGATAATTAGAATCTACAAGATCCTCTATTTTTGCTGATAGTAGTTGGCACAAGTGAAATCTGTCCTTTCTTTCTGTCTCTCTCACTCTTCTTTTCATATACATATCTAATGCATTACCAAAAAAAATTTCACAATTTTAATAACACTTCCAAAAATAAAATAAGAGTACAAATAATATGTTGCTTGAAAGTTATTCCTAGGACATCACGAAACTCCAAAAATGTTTTAACCTTCTGAAAAGTATTGGCTGCTACTCAATATTCTGCTCAACTTTGTTATCACAAGCAGAAATGCATGATTTCTCTTCCTTGAAGCCACTCTAATTCTCCTGCATGTTATAAGGTCTCCTTCCTCCAGGAGATTAATCTTTGTTCCACTTGTGAAGGAAATTTTCTCCTTCCTAGATCATACTGAAAAATTTTAGTGGTTTCTAGAGAATTTAAGGCTCCTGTTGTTGCACTTTAACTTGAATTCCAGCAATTCTATAGGCTTTTCTTTTCTTCTGTTTTGTTTTTTTTTTTTTTAAAGACTACAATGGCTTTCCTTGTTGGTTGTTTTTTTAACTTGTTCGACTGAAATCTTAAAAACATTCTTTTAAGGATCATCAGGAGAGTCTTTTTGTTATTTCTCTTTACCTTCAATTGCACATACCTTCAGTACAGATCTTTCTATTCCCTCTACTCTTCCAGACTGGTGAGTTGCTTCAACCTTAACCATCTTGTTCCTTTTGATTTAATTCCCACATCCCTGAATTTGCTGAATAGTCTGCACAGCCTTGTCTTAATTAGCAGCTTCTGGGTCAAGCAGTCATATAACTTAATTTATTATTCCTTGTACTTCAGGACTTTTATTCCTGCCTTTGTGTGACATCTGAGCTGTGACTCTGCTGTCCACCTTTAAAACTGGGACAAGGATGCTGCTGGGATTGCATTAAGAGAAGGAACAACAGTAACACTCAGAAACTCCAGCCGAAGCTGGGACCCGCTGTCGGTGGTGGTCTCCACCTCTGACATGTCTTCTGTGAATAGTTAAGCAGACAAATCAGATGAGGGGACAGCGGTAAAAAGAGGTGATGTGATCAGGCTTTATGATTGTCTCTGCAAGGAAGAAGATGCCATTCTCCAGGCTCCTAATTTCATACCAACCTTTTGATCACGCTTCCTCCTGATAATGTGTTTTGCTAGCAAACAATATTAATTATTATGTCATAAGCTGAACGACCCAAAGCAAGCAGATCAAACCCAGCCTGGCGACAGAAAATAAACAAGAAAGCCATGGCAACGCAACTGAAAAAGTAGTGGGCTGCTCTTCAAAAGTCTTTTCAAAACTGCTATCGCCATGCTGTGCGCATTCAGTAACCTTTTAAAGAACAATCCTCTTTTGCCAAATATTATTTTGGCAGGAAAACTTAGGGAATAAGTTAATAAATCTAGCAACATCTAAGAGCCTTTTGAAGAGTATTTGCTTCCACTCACATCTCCTCCTTACCCCACTCTCTCAGTTTACAATCCTGGCTTTTGTTTGTTTCACATAATAAATGATAGGGTTAATCGGTAGCACGCTAGTAGTCAGAACCTGATACAGCACCAGACTCATGTGAGGTGCTGACTCCAACGTCTGTTGGATGGAGAACGACCTGCTTGGTCGCTGGAAGCCCATCAAAGCCTGTGTGGCGTGTCCCCTCCGCAGCGTGGGTATGGTGGCCAATGGAGGACCTTGCAGCACACACAGTGCCAAAATAAAACCGTACACTGATCTCTTCTCCCCCTTCAGCATGATTACCGCTGTAGTGGTTTTTCACCCGTGAAGATGTACCTGTATCATTTATTTATGGCACGTTTGATGTATCGAAATATGTCAACCACAAGCCGCTGCATTTGGAGTCATCCAAGGACTTGAACTTGAGTGTGTAACTGAGCATGCAACAAATCAGCCGACACAGAGGAATTGCACGAGCACCAGCACAGGGGCAGCGAGGGTCCCTTCTAGCTTCTGAAGGAAGTCAAGACCAACGCATTTTCCATTCATGACCCCTCTGATCTTCACGATGGTTAAAAATACAGCTGCAGACACTAAGACGTACTGCTAACCTTTGTAAAGTACATAAGAATAACTGAATAACTGTTTGCCCTAAACGTAACTACTGCAACAAAAATCAGCTTTAAAGCTGTCTTTGGACTTACAGCTATTTGGCCTACGTTTGCGCTGATGTCAATGAAAATATCCATGAGTGACGCCTGTTAGCGATAAACTCTGACAAGGCACGTGTTTGTTGGGGTAATAGCCAGTTATAAAAGCAGGAATGCGAGTGGATATTTCTAGATCTGAGCCTGACGGGGAGGGGAAGACAAGGAGGAAATGTCTGCCTGGCTCATCCTGGGTGTCATTTTAACACCAGCGCTACTGAACAGCACCAAGCCAAACAGAACTGCTCCCACCTTGGTTCCGGATGGCGGTCATCGTTTCTTATGCTCTGCAATTTCATACTGTAGTTATTTGAAGATGGAAATTATTAATAGGTCTTCTTTCCACAGTCCTAATTCTTCTTGAATCTTGGTGAGAATGCAGAAAAAGGACTATATTCTACTTCTTAACTGGAAAAAAATCAATTCAAACCAAAGGGAAATGAACAGTTTTTCCTTCACAGCTGCTGCCCTCTTTCTCAGTGAGACAGCTTTACTGTTCCAGTCTGTTGAGTTTATTATATTTACTTTTTTCCTCAGATTCATTCATTATCACAGGTAACCTTTCAATGATCTCAAAACAAGCTATCAGAATACCTGGGGAAAATGGATGCTCTGAAATTACAGTGCTGCTGGTGAAATCGTTGCTGGTGTTGTCTTTACTGTTGGGTTGTTGGGTTGGTTTTTTTTGGGGGGGGGGGGGCTAGATAAAGCAAACCACTCATACAAATCTTTATTTATCTATCCATCATTTGAGTTTCAGTAATAAAAATAAAGTGATGATAGTGTTTAATGGTGGTGAACCAATCTTTCAGCTGATGGGAATAGTCATAGATTCTGACTTGTCTGTAGCTGTCCTTCTCTAAATAAACTGATGCACATGTCGAAGTCAAAGGGTGGGGTAGTCCACTTGGAAGCTCACATTTTTGTGCTGACTTAATATCGTCTGTCCTACCCTTGACCTCAGTAAAAACACCTAGGAAGAAGGAAATTCATCATCACCACATCAAAACTTCTGGCTCTGTAATATACCCTATCAGTATTTTTTTTTTCTGTGCCACTCATCTTTATACATCAGGGTTACTCTTTTTTTTTCCTTCTTCTTCTGCATGTGAGTCTAGAAGCAAACACTTCTTTCTCAGGCCTAGGAGAGTTGTTTTTCTGGGGGAACTATAGAATTCGGTCACTTGAATTATGACAGAATAGCTGTAGCTACAAAAATGACAATTTCTGATAATGGCTTCTTCATTATCTTGTCTTCTGTGGCATGAATACAAGATCCATAGCTTCTGTTACAATAAGAGATATGTTTGTTGATAGGCAAACAAAAGAATATCTTTAGCCGGGAAATAATATAATCTACTAGCAATTCAACAAAATGTTACACTGATGACAGACAATCGATGCTTTGTCTATGATTTGAAAAACAAAGCAGTTGTATTAAACTAAGAACTGTGTTTATTCAGATACTTTAGGTTTTTTCATGTTACTTCAGTATTTGGAGCCACGTACTAAAAAAAAAAAAAAAAAAAGAAAGAAAGAGAAGTAAACTGGAAAGCTGTAAGCTTGCCAACAGCCTCCCAGACCTCAACGTTAGAATCAGCTCTCTGCAACTAGGTGACAAATAATTTATTGTCTTACTGGATTATGCAGATGTTGAAAATATCATGAGGTTTTCTTGGTTCCACTGAGTCCTGCTAGGCTGCTTGGGCTCGCCTCCACAGTACTGGGATTTGGCCAGCCTGACTTTCCTGGACTCTTTGATGTTCATATGCTCTGTTGGGCTTCCTGGGATTTGCTCCTTCCTGATTAGAAAAAAAATAAGTACTTTCCCAAGCCCATCAATTTCTGGCACTTCTCTGAGCCGTGAGTCACAGGAGGCTAATTGAATCAGCGGTGCTCAATTCCCTCCAACCCAAGACCTGCCCCCAAGCCCCCGGCAGCCAGCACCGACATCAGGGAATTGTGGCTGGGAGCTGCTGATATGCCGGATACGTATAGGAAAAAAGAGAAAGAAGAAGGATTCTGTGTAAGAAGGAGTGAAATGCTGACAGTTAAGTGACACCTGAGTAAATGTTTACTGCGAAGGAGGGATAATGCACGTTTATGAGGGCTACTCTTTGGGATTTTTTTCAGACCAAGACAGATTTCACACCTCCCTGTTTGTATACTATGCCTGAGCTTGCTGTGTCTCCTATCCCTTGCCCTGTCATCCCTTGTTTCGAACTAGAAAGGCGGGTTCAACCATGCCCCACCGCAGCGAGTCCAGCCAGAGCAGCCTTGGACCGGCCACCGGGAAGCACGGCCAGAGGAGATGCTCAGAGCTGCAAAAGGCGGGCTAGGTAATACACCCGAAAAGCGAGTCGTCAGCGTCTTTCCATGCAAGCTGCTTGTCATATGTCCTGTGGTAGCTGTTAACGCTTCTCAAAAGAGAACAGAAAATGCCTCAGTGTGGAGGCTGAGCCACGCAGAGCCGGAGATCAGGCCACAAGTCTCCACCTGCCAGACAGCGCTGCAACCACGAGGGCAGGCAGTCGTGTTCCTTCTTGCAAGCTCCCACTGAAGAGGGGAAGTACAGACAGATTTTGCAACACCTTTGATTACAGTTTCTAAAGTTTCCAGAGAAGCCAAAACACACAAATGATAGAAAACAACGGGAGAAGCTGGATCTTCGTGTTTAGCGTGAGGTTTGCACTGGAGTCATGGGTCTGGAAGGCAAACGAGACCTTCTGGAGGGTTTTGCTGGGATGTCTCCTTTTAGTACGTGTCCTCTTTCTCCTAGACGGCCACATTGCAGGCGCTCTCTAGTTCTCAGGTAGTGCCGCAATTTCTTTATATCGAAAAGCCTAGAGGAGAAAAAATATGCCAGCTGTGACTATCTAAAGAAAAGCCCTATTGATTTACATTTAAATGCAGCTGTCACTCGCCGGTTATAGCCGGTAAAGCGAAGGCAACAGGACGTGGTACTAAAACACTGCAGGGCTCTTGTACTTTCATGTGCTCGCAAATGGGTGAGAAAATGGGTGTCCTTCCAGCTTAACACACTGCCGGTGAGGGGCACGAGCAAAACCCACCCGGCTCTGGGGGGTGGGCTTGGGGGCTCCGTTTGCTTGCAGGGAACAGGGGGGAGGCTCGGCTGCGGAGGAGAGCCGGGGGGAATCGGGCAGCACGGCGGGAGCGGCAGCTGCTCTCCTGGCTGGCTCCCTCTCCCAGTGTTGTACGTCAGCGCTCGCACACATAAAGCGCTATTGTTCACGGCCGAAAAATTGCCAGGGGAGCACCGGACGGTATCGCCGCCTTACGGTATTGGAAAGCGCGCCTGTTGCCTTTCCCACCCACGCAAACACGTGGGCGGTCGTCCCGAGCGTCCCGCCGACAGGCGCGGAGAGGGGTACCGAAAAGCATCGCTGCCTTCAGGCTGTCCCTTAGCGAGATTCCGGGGACCGCTCCGGCGCCGGGAGGGCTGGGAAGTGATGGGCGACCCCACCGGGCGCGAATTTAGGTACTCAGCTGGCACATCCGAGGCCAGCGGTGACCGTGGAGAAAACCTGTGTGACAGCTGAAGGAATATCTGGTATTAAATGGTGGAGCTAATGCGCTACTTTTTTGTACCTCACTTGGGATGGGATATTTGATTTTTACATGCCATTCTGGGGGGGGGTTCAAGCCCTCTGAAACACTTGTGAGTGTAGAGTGACATGTACCAACGATAAAAGGGAACACTTCCCCTGTGCTAGTTTTTAATTCTGTATATAACAAACACTTCTTTCTTCAGTATTTCTTTCAACTCCATTTTTGAAGTTGATTTATATCTGCCTCCTGTTTTGCTCCAGTTTCAATCTTCTGGCAGCGTTCCTTGCCAAGCCAGCCTAATGCCCACATGAGCCCCATTAAGCTGCATGCTTCTGTGTAGGCAGAAGTACATGGCTTTTCTGGGCTGAGCTTTGTTTGCCAAATCTGGGCCTGTTTTTACAGATAATTACTTCCTTTTTGTCCCCTTCTCCTTCTGTGTGCTTTTTTTCCACACGTGGGCTTTTCAAAATGTAATGTGACCCTCATGCATTATTTTTATCAGCCTTATAAACCCAGCATAGTACTGTGTATGATGTATGTAAATTCATGCACCTAAAGGCAGTGAGGAAAAAAATCTTTTAGTTCTCTGTCAGGAACAGAGGATACCTCTATGTCATTGAGAGTCAAGGTTTTTTCCATCTGAAACTATTAGCTACAATAGTTCTATATTTAGCATAAAGAATAGAAGTACCTTCTTTTCGAGATGACATAATTCGTTTCTGCATTTTTTCAAATGGTAAGATTCTGACATTCTCTTCCAAAGTCTCTTTTCATTTTGAAATGTATTTTTATGCATTGCTATAAACGCCTTTAAATCAAAAAAAAAAAAAAAGTGACTGACCAAATTTCACAATTTTATTTCACAAAATACTTGGAAGTTTTAGCCTCTTTTTCTCACTGATAATGAAAAAAATATTCTGGAGAAATGCAAAAATATACTTTTGGAGTAGTATTGAGCATGGTCATATTTGTCGAGTTGCATCTGTGTGCCAGATGCGGTGTCGTTACCAACGAGGTCTCGGCAAACGGACCTTGGCCATTGAATCACAGAACGGTTTGAGTTAGAAGGGACCTTAAAGATCATCTAGTTCCAACACCAAGGCACTCAGCTTTGCCACGGTAGCCAACCACACTTTCAAGTTGGAAACTAATTCTGCAAGAAGAGAGTTAGTTTAGTTAGGGGCACCCCGAGAACGATGGGGAAGTTTTACCAAGTGTAAAAAACTTTCTCAGTGTGCTGTGAGAAAGCCCCCACCAGCCACCAGCACCACCGAAGAGTAAGCTGTAGGATCCTGCACACTAGCAAAGGATTGCCCATCGCTGGCGGGTCCCACAGCGCTGCACCGAGGAAAATTCAGGTCTCAGTGTTACAAAAGCACACGGGGCTATAAGGTTTCAGTTCGTTATGTTATACCCCTGTCTATTGATACTCCCTGATAGGATCTGGGACTTCTGAGCACTACAGGGACTTTTGTAAATGAAGTCGCCTCAACGATGTTTGTCCTAGACTGAATACGCTGAGGCAGACAACTGATAAGGGACCTACAAGTTTGACATCAATACAGGGTTGCGCTGTCATAACAATACAACCTCAGCCTCTAGGTTACAACTTCTCAGAAATAAGGAATGCTCATTAAGGGCAAAGATAATTGGGAGCGGTTTCCTCGAAAGGAAAGCCACTCCAGCAGCTGCAGTGTCGAGGGCAGGCCTTCACAACAGTGGCATTGTTTAGAAGCCATTGACGTCTGCAAACAAAAACCTATTTAACTCAGTGTTACAGTCTAAGAAAAAAAATATCAGGAATCTGTTATCCTTCTGCTCCAAACAGAGTAGATGGAGATTCAGCAAAGCTACCCACGGCTGTAGACAAAACAGGGTTATGTTTCTGAAAGCGTTAATATGAATGCCACAGATTTCCTTGGAGGTATTTTCTCCTCCGCCCGTAGATGTGTGACTAGGCTATCTTGGCAAATATCAGAAGTCATGTAGGGCCAGAGCAGTAGAAATATTTTTCAGCAACGACTGTAATGCAGAGTGCTGTGGTGTCTTTTCACTTTAAAATATTTGTACTTAGCTTTAAATGAAAACATTTCTTTGAAATCTAATCATCATATGTCTCTCAAATTCTTCAAATTTTACAGGCACAAGACGAAGCCATTTTTTAAAAAAAGATCTACCTAGAACTGAATAAAGTGTTTAATGTACAGACAAGTACCTCTAACACACAGACAGAGAGATAGGTAATCTTTACCTTAGAGCTCTTTATTTTAAATCTAAAATCAGAGTCTGAAAGACCTGCAAGCCAAGCAAAAATATCTCAGATCTGTCAGTTTTATCAACAATTATTCTTTCCAAGGCTACAGCGGAGACTGCAATCCTGTTCCTTGGGCCATATCCTGCACTTGCTTAATGTCTAGTGTAATTTATCTTTGTTGACTTTTACACCACCCAGTATTTTAGATCCTTCATTATGTGGAAGGTAGAGAACAATTTATTTTTGGTTATTAGAAACTTTGTTGGCCAAATGTATGACAGACAGAACCTGTTATGGCATGTCCTACGTTGTTACAGACTGGATGAATCAGAGCATTTGTGGCGGTATACTAAATCTGTGCCCTTTTGTGTCACAGCCTGGGTCAATATTGATCGGTAATTAGCACCTCTGAGGGAAGTTTCCACCAAGAGGGCAATTACAGGGACAGCAGTTCAACCCTCCCTCCCTGATGGCCCTCTCCAGAACCTGGAAAAAACGTATTTGTGAGACCATGCGTTAACTTTTTCAATGGCATTACTTACGTTGCATGCCATCTGTGACCACACAGACCGTCCAGAGCAAGGCAGCCCTTGCACCACTGAATTCTTCTCCTCTGCCATCCCTGCTGTTTCGGTAGAGCAACCTTCTTGCCTTATTTCTCACCTCACGTCTATGGAATTCCCATTGAAATCAAATTTCGCTCATGATTCTCTATGTGAGCTAAATGAAATTCCTTGCTAAGAGATACCAAGACAAAAAAAAAGCTCTTCAAATGCAGAAAAGCGATTACAACTTGAGTTATGGCATCAGTATGTCTAACTGCATACACAGAGCATACATCTATGCTAGTTTTAAATTTATGAGATTTACAGGTACGCATGTGTTTCCTTGTCAGCAAAAACCCCATATGTAGCTGGAAAAAAATCCTTGATAGCCACCAGTTGCACATCAGCAGCTCCAGTATGCTTAATACTTGATGAACAGAGAGGTAGCAGTGAGGTATACGTTGTTTTGTTTTTATGACAAATAACCATAATTATGAGAAGAAAAAGTATTATGATATTTAGACAATTTTTTCCTTTTCTGTCCCTAAGGGACTTTTCAATGGCTGTTTCTGAAATGAGAAACAACAAAAAAAGAGAGAAAAAAAAAAAAAGGAAATCCTTTAATCCCATCCTTTACTTTTAATCCAATCCGTGTGACGCAGAATAAATTATTTTAAAAAGAAGTTGTAACTGGGGTGGCACTTTTCAGTTCTTGGTTGGAGAGTTGCGCTGCCTGTGCTGACCGGGGTGACATTTGCCTCCGCAGTTACAGAGCACATGCCATGTCACTGCCTGACAAAGCCAGCCAGAACAGTCAAACGATATTCAGGGATGGCGAGACCTGTGCCTGGAAAAAGCGTATTTTTTGCATTCTTTCAGCTTCCGTTCTACTAATTATGGCATTTTATGGACTGCCGTAGGCAAATTATGCTCCCTTTTATGAAAATTTAGATTTTATCTTCTTTTTGTCTTTCTTGGGGGGTGTTGATGGGTACAAAGTGGCAGGATTGCTGTGATGGTAATGCCACACTGGGAAACACTCACAGCATAAGTTTCTGAGCCAATCTGGATATTAAAGCAGCCCCTATCTCCTGCTGTTTCAATCCTGCTGAATTTATAACACGTTCCTCAGCCGACCATACATTATTGAAGAGTTGTCTGGGTAAACACAGCCTACTGCAGTCTCCGGCTGTACAAGAGACATTACCGAGCTGCAACTGTTGTGACAGCAGCCAACTCCTTTCTTTTCCATTTCCAACTCCTGCTGAATCCAAAGGAAGTGCCTCTACCACCATCGCTGCTGCAGTCGCGGAGAACGCACCCCGAAGACTGCAAGAGGCTTTTGTCGGGTCCAGGGTTTCCCATCTTTAGTGATGGCTTTTACCTATCTTCACTGGCTGCAAATAAATCTAAGCCTGACATTACAATACTCCTGCATTCTTAAACGACAACAGAGAACTTCTTAAATCACCTTGTAGTCAGAAAAACCAAGGTGAGGATGTGGAGCCCAGGAAGTTCTACAGTACCTGTGACAGAGAGACGGAGATGATAGGAGAAGCTCTCTAAACTTTAGACAGCCCGCGTTTCAGCCTCAAAGCGTGGCTCAGTGATTGAGCATAATCACTGCATTTTGTTAGGCTTTTGAACAAGCAGTCGGCGCTTCGGCACTGGAGAAATCAATGTATCCGAGTGCCAGCCACAGCATGAAACCACCACATCTGAACCTGTGAAGGAAAAAAGGGCATGTGGATCCAGCTGGCTACCCAACGGGAACCAGTAGGGGAAACGAATAAGAATACAAATACAAATAAACATGCATCGGTCTCTGTCTGCAAGACTGATAAAATGACTGACTTAATTTTATTTATCATTATCTATCGCTAACTCATCATGGACAGTGGGAAAATCATCGCAGAAGGAACATGACTGCAGGTGTCAGATGATATGAACAGCTCAAAGGATCAGGGCAACTCTAATTACAAGTGCTCGATCCCATCCAAAGATACTTCTTTCTTTCAGCCTCCCTGCTCAGGAGGTGGAGCTATACACACTCCAGGCTACATCTCGCTTCTACATATGGCATATGAGCTAAGATACTGCAAGTTTTCTCCAGTATTTGCATGAAACAAAGAGTAAAGCATGCTGCTTGCTTATTAATTAGCATAGAAATTCAATACTGACTGGTTTACTGGCTTACAAATATATTTTGGCAGTTACAAGAACCTACTGGATACACCCATAAGGTGAAATCCTGGGAATTTTTCCATTAATTTAAATAAAGCCAAGATTGACCTTGATTCAGTAGAAGGAAGATGAACATTTTATCTTCTTAGGCATCTTTCAGTATTTTGAAACCTTTCCTTTTACGTGTAATATTTCACATATGAATATGTAGAACATTTTATGGTAAGCTCTTGGCTTGTTTAATCTTATCTATATATTTTTTTTAAGTTACAGTAACTGGACATATGGAAATGCTTGGAAATTGATGAATTTGCATAAGGTCAGTGTTGTTCCAAATTTTCTTCACTTAAGAAGTGATAGTAAATATGCCAGTGAGATTCGTGCTCAAATAATCTCTGGTATTCTGCTACATGTAAAAAATGCAATACTCCCATTCCTCTCTGTTCACAGTACAGACATTGATTTCATGTTATCCTTACAGCCTTTATTACCAAATACAATTTGTGTTCCAGATTCTGATGCCAGATGCTATTATCTTGGAAAGCATTTGATATACATAAGCGTAACAGCCAATTCTATAAAACGTTTCATGGGTTCCCGTGTTCCCACACAGCGCTGACAACATTTTGTTAATTAGGAAAATCAGGTTTGCTCAAAGAGGGAGAAAAGGTCATCAATATTAATAATGGCAAGGTCTTTCTCTCGTCGTCTGAATCACACATTTCACAATAAGAATCACAAAATGATGTTGTTTGGAGGATAGAGAGAAAATCAGTTTTGCCAGGCATCCATTGAACAAGGACAGGGAGGTGCTCTGCAGACTATGATGAGCAAAGTATTTGTTGTCTGAAGTGGGTATACGACAGCACAAGCTTTCTGACACGATTTCAGGCTCTAAGAGGAATGATAAGGAAGCTCTGCTCTAAAATACTGGTTAATGTGGACCTAGCAGTGAATGTGATCGGGCTTTTCCTTTCTGTGATCCGAATCCCAGATGAAATTTGGCTCAACCGGATTAACTTTAAACGTGAAAGGAAGACACTGGTGCCCAATTAGCAGACAGGCACAGGAGAGAGCTCTGTAAAAGAAGAAAAGCGATGCCAGGAAAAGCGGGGCGTACGAGCAGGGCGCTGCTCTGCAGGTCTGACACGTGCAACGCGGAGCGGCCAGGGCGAACGATGGTCATCGACGTCTTTTCTATGGTTTTTTTCAAAGAGGAGGGTTATCAGGTGATATCAGCAAGGCTCTCAGGAAATCCACTGACTTGGAAAACAGAAAGGAATCAAGATGTACTGAGGGTACGGAGCACTGCCTTTACAAACGTCGTAGGAAATGAGTGAATAGCGGAGGCGGATGGTAAACAGGAGGAACCTTAGGGGAAGCAATTCATACAGCATTTGCTCAGTAGCACGAACAGATTTTGAAATCGATGTTGATAACAGAGCAAGCATCTGGGTTGCTTTTTACCTTGAGACTTCTTTGTTTGGAAACAAAGGGATGCGGGACCAGCCAGGCAGCACGGGGCGCCGGCGGTACCTCCTGCGGGCACGGAGCGGGGAAAGCCTCGGCAGCCTTCCCGAAACTACGGGAACCTACTTCAGGGCCGGAGGTGGCACGTCCGCCCAGTACACGCAAATCCACCTGCAGCAATCGCTGCCGAGCAAAATACCCTTTTAATTTGCAGCATATCACGTTTACGCCACAAATTTATTTTACGATGGAACGACGCATGCGGGCTAAAGCAGCGCTTCCTAGCAAAAAAAGGAGTCAGTTTGCTCTACAGCAATTCTACTATAATTCAAAGATAATGGGAGGATCCTAATCGAGGATTGTAAGCTATTTTTCTAGTAATCAGTTTTGAATTATTATTTTTCTACATTTACTCATCATTCAGTATCTATTACGTATCCTCCAGCATATCCCATTTGACAGTGGTGAGAAAGCTGGTGTGCATGGATTTCGCTTGCTGCAGAATTTAATTGCGCCTTATGGGGATTCCCTTCTGTCAATGATTAGTTGGACATTGATCCACATAACTGGAGGACCTTTTTATTTTTTTTTCTTTTTTAAATAATTGATCTATAAACAGACATTTGAAAGAAAACACGCTAGGCAAGGAGAGCTTCATCTTTCAAAATTCTGCCAGTAAAAAGCCTACTAATAATCTGCAGACATCTTGGACCATGTCCTGTGCTGATGGAGAAAACTAAATATTATTTCAGGGAGTAAACTGGAGTCAGAGGCGTTGATTGGGTGGTTTTTTATTATTTTATAAGACATGCCATTATTTTTGTGGTGCACAACAGGTGCAGGGAAGATTATTCAGCCAAAGGCAGAAAGACCTAATCATAGGGCTGCTGTTCAGATGGTACCACCTTGATTATCTGAATGTCACGGGGACACTGAGTGTGTTTGCAGAATTAAGGCCTTGGCTAGTGGTAGTGCTTTTAAATGTAATTAATAGCTTTCTGGGGATATGATTATTTTGAAAAACAAGGAGATTGTGGTAATTGCATTTCAGATATCTGTGGTAGAACTAACAAGAGCTGGCATGAAATGAATGAAGAACTATGTGAAATATTAATTAATGGGGAAATATGAAGTTATAATTCATTTTTGAGGATACTATCAAAACATATTACCAGATTACTTCCATTCACAACACGTATTAAATTTAGCAGAAAGCATGAAAGCAAAATTACATTTACAAAATTGAAAAAAAAGATGTTAAGTGCTATACTAGATTTAGAAAGGCAATAGACAAATTCATTTCCTCATTTAATGAACAGTTTTCCTTCTTTGAGAGGCAGCCATTCCCACTTTGTTTCAAGATTCCTTCCTGTATGCGTAACAGAAATAAGACACTTTCTTCCAGCACAATTTGCATTTTTTAAAATGAGGTACATGACTCAAGCGAGCTTTTATCGCCCTTTTTTTTAAGGGAAAAAAAAAAAAGAAAATGTCAAGTAAACTTAAGAATGATATGCAAATACCATGCAAATATGCAAAACACAGCCCCCTCTTAGAAAAGCAAGACTACACCTGCACCGCAGGCAGAGCAGAGCAGCGCAGTGCTGGTTTTGGGCTTTCCCAGGCACCGGGCGGACAAGGGCGGCCTCCAGTGCAGCGTTGGGAAATATAGTCCGTCTTTTCATATGCTCAGATCTAGGCAGAGGGAGCGAAAAGGGATTTACGTAGCTGCTCCAAGAAAATACTAAGGGTATTAGTTTTCGAAAAATCTTTACCTTTTCCCCCCCCCCCCTTTTAAGAAATAACAGAGAGCTACTGTACCCTGCTGAGACCAACATCTGTGCAGACAATTAAACCCTTTTAGACTCTGAGTGGGGGAAACTCAGAGGAACTGGCCCTTTTCTACTACAACCTCTGAAGGATTACAGATAAAGAAAAGATTTTGCAAATAGCTAGGCACATACATAATTACAAAGAGGTCTCGCTGATTTGTTTTTTAAAGAAATTTGGGTAACAATGAAGTTTTGTTGTCTGAAAAATACTTACTGATACTGGCACTTGGATTTGAAATGCAGCACTAACATCTCTGTTGTCTACCCCCTTTCGTAGGAAGCCACATCTAGACGACAGAATAAGCAGCTGAACAAGTCCTTGGGTTTCATTCTTCAACTTTCACAGGAAATGGTTTATCAAAACTTGATTCATGATGGTATGACACCAACAGCTCTTTATACAGCATTCTGGTTTTCTTCTCCAAGTGTCTTTTGTTTTCCTTAACTTTTTTCTGTCATTTAGCTAGGGTTGGGCAAGTGATGCAGAATATCTTTGCAAGGTATTTTCCCTAATTAAAGTTTATACCTGGGATGATAGTTAAGAAAGGTTGTCCTAACAAGGAGGGATGCCACTGTGGTATGAGTGGTTTAAATGTGGAGCCGGTTGAGTCCCTGCTCTGAAGGGCTTAAAATCTAAATGAATAAGGTGAGAGAGGAAACAAAAATGAAGACTTCTGCAGAAGGAAGATGAATGAAACAGACACAACTTCAGGTACCATTTTAATGGCACTTTCTGCTGAAAAATGCTTCTGTTGAAATGATTCTGACCCAGGGCTGTGTATGAACAGCTCTCAGCGCTAATCACTGTACATACCGTTCTGTAGAAACAGAATTCCATACATTTATCAAATCACATCTCGTTCTGGGAAATGCCCACCAACAATTTCAGGTTTCCAGGCAGACAGGCAGATGAGCTGCGGTTCTCCTTCCCTGCATCCATCCTGACAGCCTGTGCCCTCCCTTGTGCCACAGGAGGGAACTCCGAACAACAGGTGGATGCTTTTCACACACTGATTTTGGCAGCGCTTTGGTTCACTTTGGTATGTAGAGGGAACACTACGAAAAAGTACGCTGTGGAAAATACATAGTGCCTTTAACTTGAGATGACAGCGTGTGTCGCTTCCTATCATAGAGAGCATGCCTTAACAAAATCTGACCTGTCAAGGTTTAATGCCTTGGCATATACACAGTGCAAGATACAGACATTGCCTTTTATGATGCCATCTTTTTTTTTTTTAAAAAAAAAAAAAAAGCCCTGTACTAATGGCACAACAGCAGGAAACGAGTTTTATGCTGTTTCTAAATTGTCAAACCCGGTACAATTCTCGGCATACAACTTCAGGTTTGTAACAGCCTGAGAAACTCCGATTGTACAGATTGCATGCAAGAACAGTTTGCCTCCTGCGCTCTGAGCAGAGACTTTCAAAACTGATTTGCCCTGCAAGGCTAGAAACGTAAACATAGCAGTTCACTCTAACACCAACAATGCAAAATTACTCTTGCAGATTTCCAATAGAATATGGAAAATGACAGGCATTAAGACAAGCCAGGCTATTTTTTTGGTGAATTTTAAGAAAACATGACCTACAGCAAGAACAGTTCAATGGTGAGAAACTCCAGAGCAAGGAAGGGAACTATCTCATCGCTACAGCACCGCGCCTGGCTCCCTGCCCCGGCAGCCTTTCCTCCCTTTTCCCGACACCCACATTTCCATGCTACAGAAATCTGGGGGCAGAAGCTGGGCAAGAACTGTGCTGTCCAGGGGCTGGTTGACTACCACAGCAAAGCCACTGGGTCCACAGCACACCCATCTCCTCCTCCAGGTACATTCGGCAAGGGCAGGGAAGATGTGCCTAACCAAAGGCTCTTCTGCCTTCATGGGTCTTCTGCATCCCTCCCAGGCTGTGCCTCCTATGTTAAGGTCATTGCTCCATCAGGGAAGCTTACAAAAGTAAATTTGAAGGTAGGAGATAAAGTAATTCATGTTTGGGTACGTCCACCACGTAGCTTACGCTCTCACCTGGCCAGCGTATACGCTGGGGTACAGCTGGGTACAAACCTGAGCTGGGCTGGGGGGAGCACCCCCAGCGAGAATAGAAGCCCAGAGAGGAAGAAAGGTTTGCGTATAAACACGGGGACAAACCTTCCTTTCTGAAAGCGCGATTATGCTTTGTATGTAAACATATACCTCAAATCCAGCCTGGTGTGCAGTAACACTATGATATAAACGGTGATGGTTTCAAGAGGCACCATAACTGCAGCGATGAAAATGTTTATTTCGGTGTGAAAATATGAGCTTTCCTAATGCTTAAGTATTTGTTTCAAAATGTGGCTCAGATTATAAAGACAAATATTTGAAGAGCAAATAATTGTTTAATTAAGTTTGCACACGGGGCTAACTTCATAACAAGATTTATAGAACATGTAATTATGAGTGCTCGTCTAATAAATGATCATGAGATGAAAGAACACTCGCGCCAAAGCAGAACTAGTCAAAACTTAGACACCTGCAGTGCCTCCCCACGGTAAGGCATCTGCTGTCCCTGCTCTGGGAGAGGAGCCTGCTGGCCCAGGGACCCTCTGCTTTCAGGTGCATCGTGTAAGAAGGAATTAGTTATGTTTTTTTTCACGAAGGGACCGAAACGTGTTGTGCCTCTTTCCTACCATGCCTTGAAATAGCGACTCTTAAATCAAACGTGAGCTTTCCAGTGACGGGCACACTAGAAAGGGGGTCCTGGTAGGTTTGCTTTGTAAGGAAGCCAATCCTTTTGGTTCCTCCACTGAAGTCCAAGCTCAGAGAGGCCAAATGAAAACGAAAACGTGGCTGTACGGTTCCAAGTGCCGCGCAGAGGCCATCCATCGCTGTTGCAATGCCAGCTTTTATTGGCTTTTGCCAGTGCTTCACAGGAATGGAGGCAGCTTTACTCTTTTCTCTCTGACTTGACTTCAGCGTGAGTTTTGTGGTATAATTCCTACCAGCTCCCGAGCCTGACATGTTCAGGAAGTATAATGGGCAGTAATGGAAAAAAAATAGTAACAGAAACGTCAACTTTTTGAGGGGGATTTTCATTCTCATTACCTCAACATTAAATGGAAGCAGTCAACTCTAAAACAGAGGATGGGTCAAATGTAATGAAGAGTGGCTTTTCCGTATGGATAGTGATTCCTCAAGAAAGTGAAGCAGTTTAGCCTCAAATACAGCTTGCGTACAAATAAATTAAAAAACCACCCTTGCTAATATAGGTGATCCTGTACTACAGCAAAAGCTTCACGACAACATTTAGTCTGAAATAATACAAAGAGTGTATACTGCAGTCTGTAAATAAAGTATTCCCTAAGGAAAATCAAGGCAGAAATTTTAGTAATTACCAGTCCAAGAGCATTTCAAATAATGAAGACATGTAAAAGAAATACTTGCTGTGCTCATTCTCCCTCTTCTGGTTTTCTGTTTGTGTTGCTACTTCATTCCTTGACAGAGACAGACGCACATATATGTACATCGATGTGAAGTTATGCATACCATAGAGGTTTATTATTAAGGTATCTAAAAACCTGAAACCTGGGACATCAAAGAGCATCGGATGGACTTTGCTCTCTGTTCAGGGGAGTGCTCTGAGGGGGGGGTTCGACTTCTTGCTGCATTTGACAGCTACGCAAGAACATGTGCTTTCTCTGCCTGGGTGCAGATGGAGAGCAGGCACTGGGGAACGCATTAAGACAGAGGTACCTCAATGCACGAAATCAGCCTCAGCATAATCGGGTTATGCTTGATCGTAGCTGTGATGTAAGAGCAGAACAAAATATTCTCATTTTATGTTTTATAAGAATTAAAGGCTCTTTGCTAGGCATTTTGCCAGTTGGTGTCGTACAAGGAATACGCCTGCTAGGGTCCTCCTCAATGCAACAAACAAACTAGGGTCGTTGCTGACTTTTGTGACGGAGGCTACAGCTATGGATTCAACACGTAGAGAGAAAAAGTGGCTTATAAATAGGACACAAACACAAAATCTACGTGGTTTCTTTATATTTTCTTGGCTCCGCATGCAACATTGGATTCCAGATGATTATGCCTTCTCAGCCCTTCGTTTGCTCTGGTACCCTACAGAGGATGCACACCTGCTTATTCACTTTCCCAGTGATGGACAGCCCTTTCAGATCCCATTAATGTGACGTGTGTTGTCTGATCTCAGCCAGGAAGTTCACAATGGCAGTCTGAGCTGCCTTGGTCACTACCTGGGTAGTGTGGCCACTGCCCTGGATTTAGCTGCCAAATAGTCAGAGGATTTCGAGACTCCACTGATAGCTTTTCCTCCATGTTAATGAGTCACTCTTAATACTTGTCACTGGACGCAAGGTCACTGGATCCTAGCAAAAATCACGGTGATGAATAAAATTGGGGCAAATTACCCACATCCACTTAATTTTTGCACTCAGTAACAATCAAGAATTTATTCCTGGTTACAAAAAAAACCTAGCATGACAAAGGAGCTGATTTAGTATAAACACTAGTGAATGCAATGCTGGAGAAGCCCTTATTTCCCAGGAAATTCAAATCTAAATATGTGGGAAGCAGAAGCTGCTTCAGTAGTAGCTGATGATCCATCCTATAATTAGCCAACACCACCACACTGAGTGTCAGTACTATTTGGCTGATACGGCTCTTTCGGTAGAACAGCAATATTTGATGAAGGGGGGGCCTCATTCTGAATGTCAAATTTCTTTATTTCTTTCTGACATTTCAATGGCAAAGATTATACTCAAACCCAAAGTTTTAAAGGAAAGCTTTATTTGCAGCAAATACTGCTGTGAACTTAATGACCAACTTGCCTTTATGTTTTCACGTAAAAACTTACTTGATGCCAATTTCTGTATATTATTGGACTTAATTTCTAATTTGGTAGACCCACCATAACTTCCCTATGCAATCTATTTTTTATCATACTTTGATTTTTTAATTGGCTTTGATAATGATGCACATTTCCAAACTATGAAAAAAGTTAGCAATTTTATAGAATTTGGTAGGAAAAAAAGAAATAATTTAGAATCAGTGTTGTAGTTAACAACAACCCCTAGATATTTTTTCTCTGAGGAGTACTATCTGCTGATTTTACTTAAGATATTTAATAAAGCTTTCTTTCTTCATGTACATCATTAACCTCCCTATGAAATACATTTCTGTCTCATATTCAATCTTACATCGCACATCAAAATGAGTTAGTACGGATCTCATGAGAGGGTTTGTTAGTCAGGTCCAAGTCAATCAAGTAAAAAATGTTGTAAATGTATTGGATAGGCTTTATATGCCCCAGACTGGTTGCTCAGAAGGAGGGGTAAGCAGTTTCTGATTAATTATTTGCCTAATTTTGTCTCTACAACTGAACAGAGATGATTTAATGAAAAGCAACTTCTCAGTTTGAAGTCCTGTAAGTTAAGGCAAGACTAGCCCCAAGTACATTAAGTAATGGTAAGGCTAACTTTCCATTGAAGGTCATGTTATATTGTGTTTATTGGAGTGCTTATGTGTGTATCCAGATATGTATATGAACATCCTGAACAAATTTCAAGAGAAAGTGCTTATTTTGCCCAAACCCAGGTTACTCCATCATCTTGGTATTACCGAATTCCTCTTATGCTTCAAGGGACAGTTCTGCACCGAAAGGTTTGAGCAGTATTCTGCTAATCAGAGTTTAGTTATCTCATCTCAGAGGACTGTTCCCAGGCACAGCTATTGGCGTTTAACACGTTGTAAGGTGTCTGTTGTGACCGGGGCAGGGGCTGCAGGAGAAAGTGGCTCTCGACCACCCTTTGCTGGGGGCTCAGCTACCCTTTTAAGGAAACATTTCTTACCTTTTTCTTTTTGGTGAAGCTATCCTTGAAAATGCGAGTGCAAAGGCTGTTGCGCGGCTCTTCCTCAGGAAGCCCACTATTGTTTCAGGGATGTGAACTGCCCTGGTATCCCCAGCAGATATAGATCTCCTCTCGCTCCAAAAGCTCTGTTACAGAGGTCAAAGCATTGCTCCTGAAATCCTGCACCGTTTTTTCCCCGGGGAGAGGCTGGCACACCAACCCAGAGCGGCTCTGCTGGCGGCATCACCAGCGATCCCCTTCCCAGGTCCGTGCTGCCGCCCCGTCCGCGGGGAGGCGAAATCGGGGGGTGCCACCGAGGCGTTACAGCTGCTTCTCCAGCCCCAAGTTCCTCATTTATTGTCACCTGCTGTGAGTTCCAGCTTCCATTTATAATCCCCATTCAGCACTTAGTTTGTTATATTATTTTTTTTTACCTTAGAGTAACGAAGGTATTTTTTAGGATGACATTAAGGAGTAATATAAATAAAGTGACCATGCCTTACCCTTAGGGTCCCTTCATAATATGTTAGAATTTTAATATTACTGGCATTTTTTCTAAAAATAAAATTCTACCTTACTTACTTAATCAGTGAAAGATGAAACGTTTAATTAACATAAAACATGATGTATTTCGCCTTCTGTACAGCCTGAAGGCTCCAAGGTTTTTCCTTTCAGTATCAAAAAGCTTTCATAGTAAATCACCGTGTGATACTAGAAGTAAAGACATAAAAGTCTTGTTCTGTGTTATTCTAAGCCTGATTCAATTCTGAGACCTTTATTTTTTTTATCAAGCGCAAAATACAGGAATTTGCTTTAAGGCGATGTAGGATAAGGCCTACACACCATTTACATCTCACACACAACTCGGTACAGAGCCTGCATGCTGTTTGAGCTTGAACGCTTCAAAATTTTTCCAAGGTATTTTTTTTAAAAATTGAGGGAGGTGTGGTTTTTTTCTTCCCCTATAGAGAGTACACATTTCTGAATGTTATACATGTGCTGTCTCCTCCTTAAATTTAGTTCCTACTGTTTTTTTCACAGATTATTACCTATTAGCAACTTGGGTTGAGCAACAAAGTCTCCCAATGATGAGTCTGAGGAGAGAATCAGCAGGGGCTGAGCCTTGTTAGCTGCCACTGCATCAACAGCTCAATATGAGCTCATTTATTTGGGTTTATAAGCAGCTGTAAGTAAAGCTCTGTGGAAAGGGTGGAGGTTTAGGTTGTTCTAAGGCTTTTATGGGGGGGGTCCCCCCCTACAGCGTCTGACCAGAGTACTGCAGGATGCTGGGAAGCAGGAGCTGCTTTTGGATGATGCTTTCAGCTCTGCAGATCAGCAGTGCAATGACTGGTGGAGGCAGCCCTTGAAAACATATAAATTATGGTAATGTATGTCAACAATTTTTCTAACCAGGCTTTTTCCTAGCTTTTCTACTTTATCCTCTAATTGCACCTGTGCTGAAATAGCTGCCATTGTAGGCCAAATTTATACCAAGATTTTATTCTTCTGAGCTCCAAGTTGTTTTGATATTAGTGCCTTTGCTGCTTCAAAGCTGCTTCAAACACTGCATTTGAAACATTGTGGGTACTTTTATTTTTCTTCCTTGAACAAATGGCATCATGACAAGAGTCAGTAAAGCACTACTTTGCATCAGGAAGACTATCAGGAAAGCTGTTGGACTCCAAAGGATGGATTTAACTTTCAAATTTGTAGATTTGCAGAGCTGTTTTACTGGATAATAAACTGTATTTCTAATTTAGAGGTAGGTTTGGGTTTTTGTTTTTTTTTTTTAATGAAGACTGCATAAAAGCCCAGCAGCCTCACAGTAACTGATGTCCTAAGCTATATTACAGATCTACTGGATTCAAGACAAATAGTCTGTTTTCTCAATGTCTCACTGTCAGTAGTTGCATCCCATTACTAAACAAGTCAGATGAGAGAATGCCATCCAAAGAGTATGGTATACAGATGCTTGAAGGAGTAATGAGATGCATTCACTCACTTTTTTTTCAAATAGGTAACAAAGGCTAAGCAAGCAATGAAAAGCTTTCCAAATGTTTACACAGATTATGAAAGAAAAGGTTGAACTTGAGCTTCTGGAACACTAGCAAAATTAACTGGTAATTCGTTAACAATGGTATATGTTTATGGCCCAGGCAATCGTTAACTCAGTGCAGATTGTGCTACTTCTCAGCTGAACTATACCATCTTGTGGGTTCCCAGGAAATTACAGTTTCAGTATCGAAATCATCTTTAGTAAGTTTGTCAGTCTAAAACTGCTGAAAGCATTGCTATTTTTTTATGACTAGCTGGCACACTATGAACAGAAGACTATTAAAGCTTTTCTTTAATTTGCACTTTCCATTTGTGACTTTCCAAGCCATAATGATATATAAATATCCCACTTTCTCCAGTATTTTCCAGTTATTTTACAAACTTCTAACTTGATCTGTGGAAGTTTTACAGTGAAAATAGAAAAGAGGATAATGCAAACCTTCTGTTGCTATTTACGCTTTTAAATCTTGTGACAAGGAAATCAGAACAGCAAAACTTAAAAGAAAGAAGAGAACAAAAAAGAAACATTAGCAATCGCTTTGAGAACCCCTTTCTTTCTGCTGGCCAGTTAAGGTGTCCTTAAGTGCTAGAGATCCAGTACGGTTTTGTCTGGGAACTGCAGGATTTCTATTTGTTTAGGGCTTTGTGTGGTGTTTTTTGTTGCTTTTTTTTCTTTTTAATGTTCAGAAGTGATGAGAATCTGATGGGAATCTTCTGATCATTTGATAGGAATCTGACTGTGAGTGGGATAATGCTGAATTCAACACTTGAATTGTAGGGGATGTTTTTAAAAACCTTTAAAAATGTGGCAGCTGCTGACTTCAGCAGGGTTTCACCAACAGCTGGGCCATGTGCTATTAACCCCCCCTTAATTTAAAAACAAAAATGCCACAGCCATGATATACAGTTAAGAGCACTGCTGAGTACTCTAGCTGTTAAAGGAAAAAGAAAACATACTGTTGCAGACAGGTGTTGAAAAATAAAACTAAGTTCAGACCAGTATATTCCTAGGCTATAAAACATGGCTGGAAAAACATTAAAATGTTTCTTTTCCAAGCACAGCAAGTCTATTAAGTGCTAAATATCAAAAGACCAATTCAGCTCTCATTAGTGTGACTGGGAAGGCAACTGAGAATTGAATCAAACCCAAAAGAGCTGACACTGCTGTCCCTATCTGGGATGACATGATCCTCAGTAACATGTTACAACTATCCCCGTCTAAATTCTTTAGTGTCAGAGCAAGTAAAACTTGAACGTTATGAGGAATAAACATGGCGTATCAATAACAGGGCTCCATGATGTAATATCTATTTTGCTTTTTTTTAATTGATGCAGTCTGCTTACAGTGACATGTGAGCCATAGCAAGCTCCCTGGCAGCCTTGGTAGAAGGCAAGGGCACAGCCACAGCAAGGGAAGGAAGAAATAGCTGATTTCTGCCAGCTGTTTCTGTAACCACTGAAAAGTGGGTGTGCATGTTGAAAATAAGAACACTGCCCATGTCTGCAGATAGGATTTCCCATATCGTATCAATTTCCAGAAAGATTTTCTGCATTGAGGTCATAGCTCTGAGCCCCATGACAGTGTTTATCAAAAGGTCCTGGGCAGAGCTGATTATGATGATGTGAGTCCCAGGGAGCCAACTCTCCCTCTCTTTTCCAGAAATAGTAGCAATTGTCTAACTTCACATTTACAGATTTTAAAAGACGTCTTTCAGCTGATGACACGTGGACCTTGGGATATCCATGAGCGACTCCTGAAAGTCCCTGTGAAAGGCAATTGTGGAAAAGCAACTGCCTTGTCAGGAGGCTTAAATTATCTGCAGTTATACCACTGCCTTGCTTGCTTGGCTACAGGCTGGCTTCTGTTATTTCTAACTCGCCTGCCACTCTACAGTTGGCCAGCTGTACTCAGACCTCTGTTTTTATGCAGAATAACAATGAAAAGGTTGGGTTGAATACCTATTGATTTAAATTGACATTTTTCTGCCTCGATGACTGCTAAACGGCATCCTGAGAAAAATATTAAAATATTTCATTCCTATAACATTGAAAGAGAAAGCAATGGAGCAAAGGTGTTTTCCACTGTATCAGCCCCTAACTGAAATATAAAGCAGTGTTACAAATTTGAATGCAGTTAGTAAAAGAAACCAATGGAGAAAAAGCTTGGTGAAAGAACCAAAGAGGATTAAGTTTGCCCATTCATCAAACAGGTGCTGCACACTCTTAAGAAAGAAATGCCTCAGATGAGGCAGAGGAGTAAGACAGGTAAATCCATTTTCAGGTAAAAAGCTAGGAAAATATTGTAGGAAATAAAGAAACTGAATGAGAAGCTGGTAAGAAAAGTGAGAAGCCCTTATCTTTGCAACTGTATATTTAACAGAATACAATTAAAACCCACCTTTGCCATCAAGTTTTGTAGGGGGAAATTCACAATTTTGTTATAAGACCTAGAATTTCTGATTACTGTGCTAGTCTAGGGCCTGAAATAACACTTCTGGGGGGAAAGCAGATTCCAAAATGTGCCTGTGATAAGCCAGCCTGAAGCCTGATCTCTTGGGCTCCTTTAAGGATGTTCACAATTCTCAAGCAATTTGGTTATCATAGCACTGCCAATAAAGTCTGGCCAGAACATAGAGATGTCACCTCTGAGGGGTTGTATAGGACAATAAACCAAGCTGGCTTGGACTGGCATCGAGATCTGGAATAGAGGCTTTGACAACAAATAAAGAATTATGAAATGTTGCTGTATGCCAGTAATGACAAGACTGGTCCTGTGGTAAAAGCTCCTGGAAAAAAAATCACACTAGACCACTGATGAGGAAAACATTTGTTTTCTTCAAACACACAAAAAGAGAGAAATAGAGCAAAAAGCAATATTTACTGTACGAGTCAAGAACTGTAGCTCTCATCTTGGCTGCTGTAAAATGATACAGCTTTACAAAACACATGAAACCCCAGTGAGCTACATAATGGGAAACCTACCCTGTTCTGCCTGAAATCATTCCCTCCCCAAAACTGACAACTAAAACCAAAGTTAATTCCCCTAAATAAAAGGAGCATAGAGAATTGACCTCAGGCATGGACTCCTACAAATGCAACCTAAATCCTAACCTCAGTATCAAGTGCTCGTTTAGACACCTATATCGTATTTTGAGATCGTAAAATTAGGCTTATTGACTTTCTACTTTAAGACTATAAGGCAGCATGGCTTGAATAAATGACTGATATATGTTGATATAAGTATGTGCTTTAGATTTTGACTGAGGTATAATTCTGCCAGGAAAACAAATATTTTCGTTAACTGCTTTCCATGGTCTGAAAGATCTCCTCCATTCTTGGCAGCTGCTGTGGACTTACTGTATAATTTGTCTCTTTTCCTGGTATGTGATGGCTGGGTACAATAATGTCAGCAAAGCAGCTATTCTGGATTCTGTGCATTTAAAAAAAAATTTAAAAAAAGGGGGGGGGGAAGAAAAACATTAGAATAATTCTTGGCTTCCAGGACCTGGAATGCTCATTTTAAACAAATCCTTGAATATATAAATGAAATACTAAAAGACAGTCAAATATTAATACTATACATTTACACAGGCTGGAGAGGACAAACTGGTTAGTCTGTTGTCTATTATACAATCGCATAAGGCTCCTGTGGTGTGCAAGCACAGAATTAAAGCAGTGAATGACAAGCTGGTTTGTAACGTATTTAAAAATAGGATTTATCCTGGAAACAAACAAACAAAATCTAATAAAAATTGAGTTTGATACCGGTTTTTTAAGTAGTGATACTAGGGTTCTTTCAAGTATTTAACTTAATCCCATATGAATTCTGATAAAATATCCCTGCTCAGAGAGCAGTCTGTGTTCAATACACTAACACAGGGGGACTGATAGACCTAAAAAAAATGCGTTAATGAGTTATCCTCATTCTGTTAAGGTGTTTTCAGTGGCTCTGCCAGGAACCACATAGTCTTGGTCAAATACCATTCCAGATCTTTATCAACGGTCTAGAAGGAAATAAAATTAATTCTGATCTAAACATCAGCCAACAGCAAAATGTGTGGTGTAGCAAAACGATAAAGTCAGTTATTCAGAGCAACTTGGAATGAAAACGTAAAAATGAGTGGTAATGTCCCCAGACAAGCTGCGTTATTGGTTATCTTTACCTACTGGGAAGCTGAGCTCAGACCAAAATGCATTTTAATACAGCATAAAGTTGCATATATAGGAACAAGGAGTGTATCTCACACCAAGAGGGTTGCTGTTGGTGTATTGCTGGGACACACTAAGATTTTAAAAAGATATCTGCCTAATTTCCTGACTACAAAGCTCCCCACCCCAGTGCTGATGAGAAATAAATGGATTCGATTGCTCCACGTAGGAGTACAGGAATTTCTTCCCGGAGCAGTGTGGTGACATTTCCTTTATATATCACCCTAGTGAATCTAGAAACTACTTCCTAGGAAGTCCTAGGTGGTCTTCTGAACAGCTTCCCACTCCACCAGGTGCCCTTGCAGGAATGCCATTAGGCAGGTGAAATGATCAAGTCCATCCTAAAAGGACTCTGACATCTCCTACCATAAATGAAGCTAGGGTCTGTAGGTGATCATAGAATCGTAGAACCATTTAGGTTGGAAAAAACCTTTAAGATCCTCGAGTCCAACCATAGACCGTAATGATGTAAGTGTGGGCAAGTTTCCAGCTGCCTGCAAGGAATAATGAAAATGCCCGATGCCATGTCCCGCATTACTCGGGAGTGTGGTGCATCAAACAGGGCTTTTGTGGTCCTGCCTTCAGCTCATCAAATACAAACCACAGAAACTTAACTGCCAGATCTGCTGAACTTGTAACCGATTCCTATTCTGGCTGCAAAATAAAATTCTCTGCCTGTCTTAATATCTGATTATAAGCCCAAGACCTCTGAGGGCTGTGTGAGATAACAGGTACACATCCAATTTTCATTTAGCTTACACAGGAAGAAAATGTACTTAAAAACTAACTTTCTTCCCTATGATGCTTTTCATTTCATTCATCAGACTTCCACTTGCTTCTCTGCTTTCCGTGCCTTCCAGCACAACATTTCAGCAGCGTCATTGGCCACTTTAGGCAAAACAGCATTGGAAACACGTTGCACGTGACAGCCAAATGTGTCGATCTGTTGACACTGGACGCTGTGAGGTCGCTATTAAGACTTTGCAGTGGAGTATGAGCTGGACGGTGTTGGGATTAGATTGCTTTTTCTGTATCTGGAGGTGAAAGCCTGATGAAGTGTTGGGCTGCATTATCAACAGAGCTGTAGGCAAGACGAAAAGTGCAAAATGACCTTTTCTTCACTTTATTTCCATTCTTATGAGTGATGGAACACTTCCTAGCGCAGCCTTAACTGTGTCTAAATTTATTTGTGTTAATCTAAAAGGGGTCAAAACTCTACCCACGCTTATGCTGATGTACCACCAGAGCAATTCCACTGACACAAGCAGAGCTACTCCGGACTTTGGCTAATGCAATGTGAAGTGGAAGTTGGCTTAGGATGTCTCTCTGTCATGGTTTACTCACAGGCTCTAAGAATTGCAGAGAGGAAACAGATCTACATGTAAAGTGGGCTTCAGGGAAGAACTTGGGGAGTTTCCCTGAGTTTTAAGACCTCTCTTTTTTTCTTTTTTTTTTTTTTTCTCTCCCTTCTCTCTCTTCCTTACCCTCATGCTGGGCAAAAAAAGCTTTCTTAAAGTACCCAGAGCTTTAGCTTTTTTGAAGCAACTCAGGTAGCACTTCCACTGGTGGTGGTCATGGTTTCCACAAGCTTTAGTTCTTTAGCAGCTTTCCTATGCCAACAAAATCTTAGGTTTGTTTTAGTTACAGTCTGAATAACAGGGCCAAACTCTGCTGGGGGGGATGAATGATTTCTCTCCTGCTTCCTAGCCCACCAAGTTCCTCGTGACTACTCTTTCCCAAAGCAAGATGGGGAGTCCTCACCGCAGCCAGCACTGTTCTCACCTAAGCTGCTCAGCAAGACCTGGATTCAGGGGAGCCACTGGATGTGACCCTGTGGCTGGCAAACAAGCTTTCGTTATTACCTTTTTTTTTTTTTAATTTTAATTCTGTTCTGGCCTGTCTTTTTACCACTGATATGTAGAAATAACACAGGGTGTGTGACAGTCACATCCGAATCAGAGTATAAAAGGCTTAGGCAAATTCTGTCTCTGAAACAACCTGCTGATATTTACAGTCATCATATTAGATCAGTGATGTAATTCCAAATATTAAATTACAAGGCCTGTAAATCAACACATAGATATTGTCTGATTTATTGTCATAGGCGAGTTGCAAAATTTTGCAATGTATCATTTGTGTTATGATACATGCCCCTTGCGTTATATCAATTCTGGTGTCTGATATTGACAGGCATTATTTACGAATGTCTAGAATAGCATAAACCTGGTGCTTTAAAACCTGTTGTCTAGGTATTCTCCTGTTTTCTAGAAATTCTCTTTTCCAGAATTTTATGCAATTTGCTTACCTCAGATGTACAGCATTTATACGAAAATTCAACATTGGCCTTTTTGAATTTGCGCACTTTTGTAGCAGCATTTTTAGTTTTGACGTTTGAGAGAAGAGCCCAGAGGAAAGTGCAAACTGTGGGCACAGAAAAGCTCAAACAACGTTAGAACAAGATTGTGTCTATTCGACACATAAAATACTTGGTTAATGATTCATTCTGACCTATTCATTAGTGAATGGCCCAAAGTCTGTCCGGGGGTGTCAGAATGCCCACCGTGTTTTGCAGTGCTGCATTTTTGACTTGGAGCTCAAATTTAGCTGGCAGATATGAAAAATCCCATGTAGTGAGAAAAAACTCCAGTGATTATGCCATGGTGAATGCTTGAAGAGTTATTCCAGCTAAGGCTGATGTTAACTTATGTTGGTAATCCTCCCCCCCCTACCCTGTATAATCTTTTTTCTTTGCGAATAAGGTATTACTGTTGTTTTCTGCTGATTCTAAACACCTCATCTGAACCGGGGGCATTTTCATAATATGAATAAAGAAGCCACCTAGATAGGCAGGGCTGCCTTTCGAGAAGACCCGGTGAATTGCTCACTGCAGGCAAGGGTCGCTGCACGCCTGTAGATGGAGTTAAATATCAAAGAACTGGTGCAGACCTTAACAGTGTTATGCGATGCAGGCAGACGGGACCGATGATCCCTTCTTTGCTGTCACGTCGGTTTATTGTCCAGCTCCTTGCAAGACAGGAAGAGGTGTTTCCACTAAGAATAGTTTGTAGATAAATTGGCTATCGTCTCCTACTGAACCAACCAGCGCAGCTAGAAAAAGGAGAGCACTCCCAGGCACAAAAGTCCTTCCCCAAGTCCATAGAAGATACTAAAAAGCACAAAACTAAATACGGGCTGAGGACGGCTGCATCCCAGAGGAAAGGTCCCCCGCAATAACAGCGCTGGGACGGGGCGGCCATGCAGGGAAAAGCGGTGGGCACCAGGATTCCCAACTGCGCCGGTGTTCCCGGCTGGCCACGGTGCCCACGGGCTCGGGGCTGGCCGTGGGCCTGAGGCTCATTGCCTACAGGGAACGGGGATTTGTAAGAGTTAATGCCCTGAATTATCTCTCTGCAATGGATGACAAGCCATCCAGGGATGGGAACTGCCGCTTCTTCCTTACTAACCACTTCCAATAAAGGCTCCCGCTAATGTTTTTTTTTTTTCTCCCAGGGATTTTTTTTTCTCCCTTTTTTCATCATATCCAGGGATTTTTTTCTCCCTTTTTTTCATCATATCCAGGGGAACAGGGGGGAACAAACCGCCTGTGACACCTTACCCTCCTGCTTCTTCCGACTCTGTGTTACTCACATGCTCCCCTTGTTTCCTTCCACCTCGCTCCTCTCTTTTCCTACTTTTCCCCGTCGGAAAATCCGCTAGACCAGGTTCACTGAGGATAAACCAACTCCGTTACTGCGGATTGGTTACAGGGCCACTCCGGATTTACCTCGTCAGCTTAACTGCTGCCTACAGCTCCCTCGACCGCCCCGTTCGCATTTAAAGGTTAACAAATTTAAAAGGACGACTTCTGCCGCCCACTCCACCAGTGGAGACTCCCCGTCCCCCCAGCCCCGGTTTGACCGGGGCAGCAGAGGGCGCTGCCGGCCCACGCGTGAAGAACGGCGGCGTGGGGCCGGAGCGGGGGGGGGAGGACGGACCGGACCCCCGGGGCTGCCCACCACCGCGCTCACCGCTGACGTTACACGCCGCTCGGAAGTGTTTTTGGCCGGGGGAGCAGCCCTCCCGTTCGCAAGAGCCGACGTCTTTCGGCGGGCGGCTGCGCCGATCCCCCCCCTCACCCCTCACCTCACGCCGCGCAGGGGACGGGGCGGGCGCCCGCCCCCCCCCCCCCAAGGTGCGCGGGGCGGTGGGCGGGGCGGTGGGCGGGGCGGCGGTGGGCGGGGCGGCCAATGGGAGGCCGTGGGGGGAGCCGGCCGCGGGCGTCAAGAGGGAAGGGATCAATGAGCGCCGGGCAAAGTTGGGGCCGGGCGGCGGCGGCGGCGGCGGCAGCGAGCGCCGCGGTCGGTGGATTACAAACCCGGCGGCGCCCCGTCCTCGCCGGTGAGGAGCGGCCGGGCATGGTTGGCGGGGCGGCGGCCGCCGCTGAGGAGCGGCGGAGCGCGGGAGCCCCAACGGTAGCGGCCGGCGGCTGTTGAGGGGAGATGAGGCGAGGCGGCTCCGGCCGCCCCTCAGCCCCGGAGCGGCGGCGGAGGCGGCGGCGGCAGGAGCGGCGGCGGCGGCAGCAGCAGCGGCAGAGCGTCCCGTGAGCGCGGCACCGCTCCCGTCCGTGGCGGGGCAGGGCGAGCGGGGAGCCCCCGCGGGTGAGGAGGGAGAGGAGGAGGGAGGCTGAGCGGGAGCGGTCGGGGCGGCTGCGGGGGGAGGTGGACCCCCGGGGGGAGCCGCTGAAAGCGGCGGCGCTGCCCCCCCCCCCCCGGTCCCCTTCCCCTTTCCCCGGGCCGCCATGGGCCGCCCCCCCGCCGTCCGCGGGGCCCCGCTGGTGCTGCTGCCCCTGCTGCTGCCGCTGCTGCCGCTGCCGCTGGGCGCCGCCGCGGAGCCCCGGCAGGTTTTCCAGGTGCTGGAGGAGCAGCCGGCCGGCACCTGGGTGGGCACGATCGCCACCCGGCCCGGTTTCAGCTACCGGCTGAGCGAGCAGCACGCCCTCTTCTCCATCAACGCCAGCTCGGGCGCCCTGCACACCCGGGCCACCATCGACCGCGAGAGCCTGGCCAGCGACGTGGTGGACCTGGTGGTCCTCTCCAGCCAGCCCACCTACCCCAGCGAGGTGCGGGTCCTGGTGCTGGACCTCAACGACAACGCGCCCGTCTTCCCCGACCCCTCCATCGTGGTGACTTTCAAGGAGGACACGGGCAGCGGGCGCCAGCTCATCCTGGACACGGCCACCGACGCCGACAGCGGCACGAACGGCGTCGACCACGGCTCCTATCGCATCGTGGCCGGCAACGAGGAGGGGCGCTTCCGCCTCAACATCACCCTCAACCCCAGCGGAGAAGGAGCTTTCTTGCACCTGGTCTCCCGGGGCGGGCTGGACCGGGAGGCCACCCCCACCTACCAGCTCCTGGTGCAAGTGGAGGACAAGGGCGAGCCCCGTCGGCGGGGGTACCTCCAGGTCAACGTCACCGTCCAGGACATCAACGACAACCCGCCCGTCTTCAGCCAGACCCTTTACCAGGCGCGAGTGCCGGAGGACGCGCCCGTCGGGGCCAGCGTTCTCCAGGTGGCTGCAGCTGACGCCGACGAAGGCACCAACGCTGACATCCGCTACCGCCTGGAAGGAGGCGACGGGGCCGGCGGCGGGGAGGGGGCCGGTAGCCTCCCGTTCGAGGTGGACCCCGAGAGCGGGGTGATCCGCATCCGGGAGCGCTTGGACTACGAGACGCGACAGCAGTACTCGCTGACGGTGCAGGCCGTGGACCGAGGGGTGCCGGCGCTGAGCGGCCGGGCCGAGGCCCTCATCCGCCTGCTCGACGTCAACGACAACGAGCCCCGGGTGAAATTCCGCTATTTCCCGGCCACCTCCCGCTTCGCCTCCGTGGACGAGAACGCGGCCCCCGGCACGGTGGTGGCCCTGCTGACGGTGAGCGACGCCGACTCCCCCGCGGCCAACGGGAACATCTCCGTGTCGATCCTGGCGGGAAACGAGCAGCGGCACTTTGAGGTGCACAGCAGCAAGGTACCCAACCTCAGCCTTATAAAGGTGGCGGCCGCCTTGGACCGGGAGCGCATCCCGGCCTACAACCTTACGGTGGCGGTGGCGGATAACTACGGGGCCCCGCCACCGCCCCCCCCGGGCTCCCCCACTTCTGCTCTTTCCCCCGATGGGGCGGCAGCTCCTGTGAGCCGCTCATCGGTAGCTAGCCTGGTGATCTTCGTGAACGACATTAACGACCACCCCCCCGTCTTCGGGCAGTCGGTCTACAGGGTGAACATCAGCGAGGAGGTGCCCCTGGGCAGCTACGTGCGGGGCCTGAGTGCCACGGACCGTGACTCGGGCCTCAACGCCAACCTCAAATACAGCATCGTCTCGGGCAACGAGCTCGGCTGGTTTCGCATCAGCGAGCACAGCGGGCTGGTCACCACGGCCGGCCCCGAGGGCGGCACCGCCGGCCATGCCGCGGGCACGTCCGTCTCCGGCGGGCTGGACCGGGAGACTGCTTCTCAGGTGGTGCTCAACATCAGCGCCCGTGACCAAGGGGTGCAGCCCAAGTTCTCCTACGCGCAGCTGGTGGTGACCATCCTGGATGTCAACGACAACAAACCTCGCTTCAGTCGACCCGAGGGCTACCAGGTGTCCCTGGCGGAAAACTCCCCGTCAGGAACTGAGCTGCTGGTCCTGAGCGCCACGGATGGGGACCTGGGGGACAACGGGACTGTCCGCTTCTCCCTGCAGGAAGCCGAGCCGGCGCTGGCAGCGGTTGGCCCCTCCTCGGTGACCCCTCGCCGGATCTTTCGCTTGGATCCCGTGTCGGGCAAGCTCAGCACCATCTCGCAGCTGGACCGGGAGGAGCAGGCTCACTTCTCCCTGCAGGTCCTGGCCACTGACTTGGGCTCTCCTCCCCTTTCTTCAATAGCCCGAGTTAACGTCAGTCTCCTGGATGTGAATGACAATAGCCCCGTGTTTTACCCCATTCAGTATTTCGCCCATATCCAAGAGAATGAGCCAGCCGGAACCTACGTGACCACGGTGTCTGCCACGGACCCTGATCTGGGACCCAACGGGACGGTCAAGTACAGCATCTCGGCTGGAGACACCTCCAGGTTTCAGGTCCACGGCCAGACGGGGGTCATCACAACAAAAATAGCCCTCGACAGGGAGGAGAAAACTGCTTACCAGTTGCAGATCGTGGCCACCGACGGTGGCCATCTTCAGTCGCAGAACCAAGCCATTGTCACCATCACCGTCTTGGACACCCAGGACAATCCGCCCGTTTTCAGCCAGGGCACGTACAGTTTCGTTGTCTTTGAAAACGTTGCCCTAGGTTACCACGTAGGCACTGTTTTTGCTTCCACCATGGACCTCAACACCAACATCAGTTACCTTATTACGACAGGTGACCAAAGGGGCGTGTTTGCCATCAACAGAGTGACGGGGCAGATCACCACAGCCAGTATTATTGACAGGGAGGAGCAAGCATTTTACCAGCTGAAGGTGGTTGCTAGCGGTGGGGCGATAACTGGAGATGCTATGGTCAATATAACTGTCAAAGATTTAAATGACAACTCCCCGCACTTTATTCACGCGGTGGAAAGCGTAAACGTGGTTGAAAACTGGAAAGCTGGGCATACCATATTCCAGGCCAAAGCTCTTGATCCCGACGAAGGTGTTAACGGTGTGGTCCTTTACAGCCTTAAGCAAAACCCAAAGGGCCTGTTTTCAATCAGTGAGCAAACAGGTGCCATAAGCTTAATAGGGCCACTTGACATAAATGCTGGGTCTTATCAGGTTGAAATCCTGGCCTCGGATATGGGGGTGCCGCAGCTGTCCTCTAACTTTATCCTGACCGTCTCCGTCCACGACGTAAACGATAACCCGCCTGTGTTCGACCAGCTTTCCTATGAAATTACTATTTTGGAGTCAGAGCCTGTGAATTCCAGGTTCTTTAAGGTGCAGGCTTCTGACAAAGACTCGGGAGTGAACGGCGAAATAGCTTATAGCATAATTGAAGGAAATACTGGGGATGCCTTTGGCATATTCCCAGATGGCCAGCTCTATATAAAAAGCGAACTGGACCGTGAACTTCAGGAAAGATATGTTTTACTGGTTGTTGCCTCTGATAGAGCAGTAGAGCCGCTCAACGCTACTGTGAACGTTACTGTAATTCTGGAGGATGTAAATGATAATAGGCCCCTGTTCAACAGTACCAACTATGTATTTTATTTTGAAGAGGAGCAGAGAGGTGGATCGTATGTGGGTAAAATAAATGCCGTAGATAAAGACTTTGGGCCAAATGGTGAAGTCAGGTATTCGTTTGAGCATATGCAGCCAGATTTTGAGCTGAACACGGTAACGGGGGAAATAAGAAGCACTCATCAGTTTGACAGAGAAGCTCTTATGAGGCAAAGGGGGGCTGCAGTATTTAGTCTCACAGTAATAGCAACAGATCAGGGGTTGCCAAAGCCTCTAAAGGATCAGGCAACTGTACAAATCTATATGAAAGACATCAATGATAATGCCCCCAAATTTTTGAAAGATCTCTACCAAGCTACTATATCGGAACTGGCAGCAAATCTGACACAAGTTCTGAGGGTTTCCGCCTCAGATGTTGACGAAGGGGTTAATGGGTTGATTCACTACTCTGTAATCAAGGGAAATGAAGAAAAACAGTTTGCAATAGATAGTAGCACAGGCCAGGTAACCTTAGTAGGCAAACTGGATCATGAAGCTACTGCGTCGTATTCGCTTGTCATCCAAGCGGTAGACGCTGGAGCAGTTTCCCTAAGCTCAACTTGCATGTTGAGCATTGATGTGTTGGATGAAAATGACAACAGTCCTTCCTTCCCTAAATCAACCTTGTTAGTGGATGTCTTGGAGAACATGAGAGTCGGTGAACTTGTGTCATCTGTCACTGCCACCGATTCCGATTCAGGTGACAATGCTGACCTCCACTATAGCATTACGGGGACGAACAATCATGGGACCTTCAGCATCAGTCCCAACACCGGCAGTATTTTTCTTGCAAAGAAACTGGACTTTGAGACACAATCTCTGTATAAGCTGAACATAACAGCAAAAGACCAAGGAAGGCCACCACGGTCATCGACAATGTCAGTGGTAATACATGTTAGGGATTTCAATGACAACCCTCCTAATTTTCCTCCGGGGGACATCTTTAAATCTATTGTTGAGAACGTTCCTGTTGGTAGCCCTGTTATTTCGGTGACTGCTCATGATCCGGATGCGGATATTAATGGGCAGCTAACGTACGCAATCATTCAACAGATGCCAAGGGGTAATCATTTCCGTATAGATGAAGTGAGAGGGACGATATTTACCAATGCTGAAATAGATCGAGAGTTTGCTAACCTCTTTGAGTTAACAGTGAAAGCCACCGATCAGGCTGTTCCTGTGGAGTCCAGGCGATTCGCTTTGAAGAATGTGACCATTTTGGTGACGGATCAAAATGACAATGTTCCCGTGTTCATATCGCAAAATGCTCTCGCAGCCGACCCCTCGGTTGTGATCGGTTCGATCCTCACGACAATTATTGCTGCAGATCCTGACGAGGGCGCCAACGGAGAAGTGGAATATGAAATAGTCAACGGAGATACCGAAACCTTTATTGTGGATCGCTATAGCGGAGATTTAAGAGTAGCGTCAGCTTTGGTGCCTTCTCAGCTCATATACAATCTGATAGTTTCTGCCACGGATCTTGGCCCTGAAAGGAGAAAATCCACCACCGAGATGACTATAATCCTGCAGGGGCTTGACGGGCCTGTTTTCACTCAGCCGAAATACATAACCATCTTAAAAGAAGGTGAGCCTATTGGGACAAATGTGATATCTATCGAAGCGGCGAGTCCGCGGGGCTCCGAAGCTCAGGTGGAATATTACATCGTGTCCGTCCGGTGCGAAGATAAGAGTCTCGGGCGCCTCTTCACCATCGGGCGCCATACTGGTGTCATCCAGACCGCTGCCATTTTGGACAGGGAGCAAGGAGCGCGTCTCTACTTGGTGGATGTTTATGCCATCGAAAAGTCGTCTGTTCTGCCCCGCACGCAACGAGCAGAGGTAAAGCTTTTATTCAGTAATTATTTACCTGTTTGCTTTCTGAATGAGCCGTTTTGCGTATTTGTTGTTAGCTGTTTTACAGACGGTAGTGCACAGCAGAAGACCCGAAAGCTACGTCTGCTGATTCATTAGCAAAAGACAACCTTTCAATTAGTATACCTCAACCTGTTTTCCTCAAAGCAGCCTCCCTAGAAATTTGAGAGAGGCTTGGGCATAGCGCTTGAATTTGGCTGCTGTAGGCACAATGTTGGTCAAATAAACTTTAGGTACTAAATGCTTTAGGTGCTAGAAGCTTTAATCGCGGGCATTTTGGAGTTTCGCGTGCCTTCTCATTTTAGCAGTTGTTAATTATTTTAAGTCTTTCTATTTCTGTGTGAATTACAGCTGAGCTTCTCTCGCTACAGTCATCACGTCAGCATTTGTCTGAGAAGTGGCCGGCAGAGGATTGCTCTCTGAACAGCTCATCTAGTGTCTCAAGTCCTGGATGTGCTTGGCATCCCTGCCTGGTTAAGTCCCTCAGATAGGTCTCCTCATGCATCTCCAATTTAGGTTACTTCTTTACCCTCACTGATGAGTATGCAAATGGTCTCGTTTCTGTCTGGGATGCGGCAGACGGTAAAAGTGGAACGTTTTAGCTGGCAACTCTCCTTATCACAAAGCTGTTTGGCTTGACTGAAGGGTCTTTAAACGTTCTCTGCGTGACTAGCTTGAGGACCAAAGGGTGGAAAGCAGGTTTGAATCATCACCTGTACAGATGTTTTATTTGCTCTGTCTGGTAATTGCCCCGCAGAGCTGGTCGTTTACACCGTTCTCGCTCTCTTCTGCGGGCACACTGAGAAGCCTGGTGTGAAAGGGAGCCCCTCGTGTTTAAGTTGCACCATCTTCTGCGCTTCGCTATCAGCCAGTTAACTTGCAGTCCCTGGCAGTTTGGGGAGCGGGTCAACCAGCAGAGGATGCTGGCTGGTAGCGTGTTTAAAGTTTCCCTCGCCAGCTGAACGTATTACCTCAATATTGCACAGCCCTATGCATCCCGGGCGTTGCCCCCAGCTGTGCTTCCTCCTGGGAGTTACGTCTGAGTTTTGAGCCACCAAGGATACTGTGGTGCTTTGGGTTTTTTTCTTTTTGATTTCAGCAGATGTGGTATTTCTAGTTCTTTACTTGGCAGCTGTAGCTGTTTCTCTTCATGGCGGCTTTTTTGGTGTTTTTTTTACTGTATTTTAAGTCTGATCTGTATAGGTGTATAACCTCGCACTCCTGTACTGGCAGTGACTGATGCTTTACAAAGTAATTGTTAGGCAGGGAGTTTGAGCACTGTTCAAACTCAAAGATTTCTTAGCACGGATGAGAGAGCTCATCTTAGTGTGTGTGCTAGGTGCTGTTGATTATCGTGTTTTGAAGAGCAGTAGTGTATTGGAAAATGACCTGTTCTAGTAGCGCTGCTGGTTCAAATAATTCATGCTATTTTTATGACAAGATTCCTGTTATACAGGTCTTTGTACCCCTGCTAGTAATTTGTAAAAGCCTAAACCTTTATCCTGTTTTTTCTTTTATTATTATTACATCATATTTTGTCTTGACAGACAGTTGTTTTGAGGGTTAAGCCTTTGTCAGTGGGTATTTGGATCACAAGCCTTCAACTTTGACTCTGCCCGTGTGACCGAAGTGTTTCTTGACTGGAGAAGGACTCATGAGAGACCCTATGGCTGCAATAGTCTCACATGTTGTGAAAGTATTTAATAAGAATATTTGGTGAGCAGGGAAGAGAACAACCATTGAAACTTTAAACAAATTTTACATTGTTGAATACAAACCACTCCTGAAATCAGAAACAAATGTTTTATTGTGTAAAGAGCATTGAAAGCAATAGTTGGGAGCTAGGATTTCATATTACTGGTTGTATCTTTATAGCTTCTAAAATGCTTCTTCTCCCAAACATAATTAGCTTACTGTGCTTCTCTAGAAATATATTAAAAATTATAATCAGCTATCAACTTTAAAAAACATAATCATATGCAGTCTTTCTCCTGACTGATTGAATTTCTCTGGAATGGCTTTTGCTGTCCCAGGCTTGAACAAGAACCACTACAGTGACATTCTTTGTGCAAGCTGACTGTCAGTGGGTGCTGAATAAGCAGCGCAGCTTTTTTCCATGTTGCTTTTGGATGGCAACTTTTTGGGGTTTTGGTCTGATGTATTCAGTGCACATATTTTGGTCTTAGAGTTTGCTGCCTATCTTCTCTCATAAAAAACCAGCCAATACCCCAGGGCGTGAACATTATGCCTTACCTTTGGAAACTCACCTTAAAGCACACTCATGCTAAAGTCTTTGTGCATCAAAGGTGTAATTTGGAAGGTTTAATGTTTATTCCAGTCCCTGTTTTTAAGATGATGGCTTGAGTGGTGGTATAACCAGGACACTGACGAGGGACAATGAATATGCGTGAACCTGTAGAATATCTAAAGCCACAAAACTTAAGTGTTCTTTTAGCCCATGATGTCTTCAACTTTTTTTGGTATATACATGGCAAGATGAAGACTGACTGATTTTAGATTCCCCCTTGAGAATTAAGTTGTAAAGCATTGATGCAGGTGTGCAGACAGAGCCTAAAAGGTCTGGTACCACTACACCTGACAGCTCTCTGAACAGATAAGCTGGATATATGTTTTGTTTGGGTTTGTGTTTAGGTTTGAGGTTTTTTTGTTGTTTGGGGGTTTTTTTTTGTGTGTGAGGAAAAAGCTTGAGTATTGTGTATTTTCTTTCTTCCTTCTCTTCTGAAGAGTATGTTGGGTTTTGTTTCTGAATGTGGTTAAAGAAAAGAGTAAAACAGTAATAGGATCTGCTCAACAACTTCTGCATTCTTCACTGCCTGCTATGCCTTCTGCCCTGATGCCAGACATCATCTTAATTGCACTGTGGCATTCGAGTGAACCACTGAGCACTCAGAGCCGCTCAGTGTTAAAGTTGCTGGCTGAGATTGAAGAGAGCAGCAGTAGCAAGAAAGTTAATAGATCTTTTGCCTAATGTAGACTTTAGGAATGGTTTTGGGTGACAGATACCTGGTGTGAAATAGAGATATTTATGGCTTCGAAACAGTGACTAGGCTTTGTCTAGCCAGCAGGCAGTATAAAAGAAAAGCAGGCTTGCGTGAAACCACTTACTCTAGAAGTGAATCAATCCTTGTCCTTGAGAAATGGTGTGATACTTTTTGTTCCTCAATTCTGTCACTATACTTTTTTCTTTTTTTTTCTTTTTTTTTTTTCTAAATAATATCAATTCTATTGAAAAGATCCACCTGGTGCTCCAACTGAAAAAGTCTCTTTCCAGTCTTTCTCATCCATCCCAGGGGTTTGCCCTATAGGATCAGTCTGTAGATCCACTGATTGTATAGGTACCGGGGTTGTATGGTAGCCCTTTCTGATGAGAGGGTCTGAGGGAAGAGCTCTTCAATGGCAGGACTGTGGTGAATCCCCTTCTGAACCCAAAGCAGCTGACGTGCCTTCAGACTGAAGGGTTACGTTATCTTTTCAGTAAAGCAACAGCAAAGAGTTTAGAAAACAAAGAACAGTTTATTTACAGTTTGTGAATTATTTGGGTTTTAGCACTAGGTTTCATATTTGTGTATGTTTCTGTGCTTGTTATTAATACATGAAGAGAAAAAGGAGGGAGGGGGGTCAGAAAAAGTGCAAATTGTGAGGTTAAAGCTTTATGCTCAAAGTACCAAATACTTCGAGATTTGCAAAGAAAATCCAAGTGCTTGTTCCATTATATTTTACAGCTAAGGGGTGTAATTTTGGACAGTTATTACTGATTTGAAAGGGTTTTTTATTATTTTGGACTTTTAGCCTATTTCTGTGTAATCTGCAGTGACAAACCAGATGATTTGACATTGTGTGAACATGTTCTGTGATCAGTCTTATTTTTTCCCCTCTTGTATTAATCATTAGGTCTTGCACTGTTCTTCTCAGATAAGAAAAAAAAATAATGTAGGTGTCCTGAAGGGAGCCCTTCTGTTTGCCATTTTATGCCTTTTTATGTGTTTCTGCTGAAGGAAGAAAAACTCGGCAATTGCTTAGCTCCTTTCTCTTGGCTCTCCAGTGTAAATTCTCTTTTAACCTCTTCAGGCAGGGCTCGGGGTTTCACCATCATTACTTTATATTTAATATAGAATGACTAATGCATATTGGCATCACTTGAAAACCATGTGACTTTATTGAATCCTGCCTCCCAAAGCAATGATCGTCTGCTCTGGGATATTTTGGGTGGTCATATGTTGTACCTCGTTTCTCGGCTGGCAGTAATAATAGGAACCCAGGGACAATACCTCATCTTCTGTGCTGTGTTACTAGGGATTAAACGGAATTAGACAGGATTGCTAGTTTGCATGTTTAACCCTTCAGTGGATGGCTTCCTTGAAAGGAGCAGTGAGTTTGCTAGGGACCAGTGGTGCTAACATGTATATCATGTATGACAAATGAGAGGGTGACAGTTTGGGAGGTGAACTACTTGTTCAGTTAAACATCTTTCATATACTTTAAATGGTTTCCAAGGAAGGGAGACAAGGGTACAAATGAGGAAAGTGTATAAACTTCAAATGAGAGATTTAGCGATGGTACTGAGTTGAAAATGGAAATGCTTTGAGAGGCAGAGCAATGATCCTAGTAGCACTTTTTACCTGTGAATGTTAACATGCTCTCAAAAGAGGGGTGATTGTCTTCATTTTCAGCCAGGGAAACATTAGGCACTGAGGGGTTTTTTTGCATTTGTACATTCGTAGCTGCTTCTTGCGCTACATTTCATGACTGGTACTGTTGGGAAGCTTGGACTTCCAAGCTGGGGAAGACTTTTATCTCCCAAATCCATAGCCTAGGAAAAAAAGTGCTCTTTAATCAGGCAAGATATGGGGATTTTAGACAATGCTTACTGCTGGCATCGTAAAGATCTGGAAATTAATGAAGACAGGCAGAACGAATGGCCCTCTCCTCCTGGAAAGAAAATCACAGTACGTTTCACCATGACTCAGTGTGAACTGCAGCCATGGCAGTAAAACCGCAATCGCATGACGTAACTAGTTTATGTGGAGTTTTTTTGACTCAGCCCAGCCTAGGTCCTGTGGCTTAGCTAGTTTCGTGTCACTCCTGCACCCCGCGGGTCCTCGCTGGACCTAGGTGTGAGGCGGAGGTACTCAAAAACCATCGTCTCCGTTGTGCGTATCTGGCGCAGAGCTCCAGAAATCTGGACCAAGAAAGGGAAGATGCTGCTAAGCAGGAACGACAAAATACGTTGCAGGAGAGGCTGCCCAAGGCGTATAGGAGCACGATGCATCCCGTGTGTTGTTTGGGCTGGGTACCGCTTCAGGGATGTGGGGCGAGACCGAACATCCCTCTGAGAGAGGGAAAGGGGTGGGTTGGTGGGGCAAAACGTTGAAGGTGTTACTTTTCTAACCAAGCTGGCTAGCGGTGGAGGGCTTTAAATTTAGCAAGAGGATTTGAAACCTACTTCAGAGAAGTCTTATCTGACGTGTCTTTTATTTACTAGTACAAACAAGAACAATGGGGTAGTCCTTGTATTCATACTACTTATAAATCATTTTATTCTTTAATGATGCACGGCACATTAATTGTAGCTTGACAAAGGAAACTACTTATGAAACGTTTGAGTAAACAATGAAAATCTGCTGCCTTGTCCCAGCTCCAAAGCCAGTTTTTTTCCTCCTAGTGCTGATATTGCTGATTCTGAGAAACATGTAATTATTTAAGTTATTGCTGCCATTTGCACTGATCTAAAAAGGGATCTCTAAGCTCTCCTTGAACTAGAGTGGGAGACAAATGTGCCTTATGCTGAAAACTGTTCCAAACCAATTTCTGGGTTTCAGTTCGAAGTTGTCCCTTTTTTCATCCTCTCTAATTTCTCTAATGATTCGGCCTTGCTACATTTTCTTAATATCTAGAATTTCTCATTTCTTTGCTATGTTAGCAGCCTCTGGGCATTTTTGCATGTGAGGTCACTTCATAATTTTTATGTTAAAAATCACTAGACTTTAAAAACAACATTCTTTATTATGGAAAATATTATTTTTCATGCGTCTCTAATGCAAACACTAGAAATAATAGCCAAAAACCAGAGCAAAATTTTCATGTGCTTATTTTTGCTAAGTGTTAAATTCTTCAGGCAAATCTCTAAATGATTCTTGGGTTCTATTGATGTTAATAAGCGAGTCCTTTTCCATGTAAAATGATACACCCCTAGAGCTGCTGGAGTGCAGGTTTCTTTCCGCGTGTTAGTGTTGGGTGAAGCAATTGGTGGCTGTTCGATCAGGAGAACTGCAGAAGTTGGTCACCGGAGCCTGCTTGCCCTCTTGGTGTCTCCAGCTCTCACCACTAGCTTTACTGGGGTAAGACTACGTCGTCGTTGGGTCCTGAAATCTTTGCTACTGCCTTTTCCCGTTTCCTGTGCCTATCTTGAACCTTGAGACTGCATCTCATCAGAGGATGTTCGTACCCTTTTGACTGACAGAAGGAGGCTCCAGACGTTTCCGTGGACTCTTCTGAGTCTTTTCAGAGGTTGGATTTTGTTGAACCACCGCTCCAAGGGCCACTTCCCACCCCTCCAATAACAAGGTGCCCGTTTAATTTATATCAAAGCAACCCCTTAGCATGACATAGTTCTACTGGTATAGTTTGTTTTAACTGTGTCTAGACTAGGGAGGAGCGTTACCGTTAAGTCAGTTTGGTTTCTTACCCGTGTAATTGTGTCTGTGCAAAACCTGTCTGTAGACAAGCCCTAATACTCTTGGGTTCTAATTAGGAAAGAAATTTATGGTGACTAAAATTGAAGTAAAATAGTTTTCCTAACATAGTCTCGTAGTCAGGAAAAGTGATGCCAGATCAGTATGGTACATCAGTACCATACTGATTTGTTTCAGTAAATTTATAGCCTTACTTCACTTTGCCAAGAATAATACCAGATATGTTAGGGAAACCGTGTCTTTGTCTTACTGTGATGTTTCTCTCTGTTCTAATAAATCTTTTTTTTTTTTTTTAATTAGACCCTTAGTCTAGACTGCCACCCAGGTTTGCGTTTGTAGTGATCTATTTTTGTTTACTTCCTCAGCAATAACATACCAAAAGGACAGTAGAACAGATGGAAACTGATAGCTATGATTGCACTGTAAAAATACACGTAGTCACATTAGTTAATGCAAAAGAATTTCAAAGAGCCTATTATGAAGTGGTAATTTATGTGCCAACAGCTATGCAAAAAGTAATGAAAACAAGCGTTTGCCTTAGCATTTTGTATTCTGCAGTCTTCGCACATACACACTGTTAATAGGCTGTTGCTTGTATTGACGTAGTGATCTTCAAATAGCGTGTAAGGGTTCTACTATATTGAACACAGCCATCCAGACATCCAGCTCGACAGACAGAAAGGCGTGCTCCTGGTGAAAACATTGAGCAGCCTCTGAGGCTCAGACAGGCAGAAGGAGCTCTGGGGGCTCCTTCTTTTGGAGAAGAGCATCTCCTTGCAGTGCATCACCTTCTCCCTCTCTACCCTGTGGCCTGGAGGTGGCATCCCCTGGCCAGGTTTGGGTTCCCTGCGGTGGCCATGTGAGGGAAGCTAACTCCTAAGAGCCCCATGAAGTTGATCTGGATCCTCTAATAGAGCTGAAACGCAAAGAAAGGATTTTTCTCACAGATCTTTAAGTGAAACAAACGGGAATAGCTTTGAGATCTGCCATATGACCAGTGAAGTATCATCAGCATTAACACAAAACCGTAACTTTCTTGATTTCACATATCCGCTTTTTCCAGCCTCGTGGCTAGCTATGCTCTCCTAAATATGCGTGTACGTGTGCACGTCAAAGTAATTCTCTCTTCAGCCACTCAGTTGGATGCACTTGGAAAACAACCAAACTGGGTCAAGTGATGCCGTAGTTTTCTCTGTAGGATCTGCCTGTACTGTTTCCAGTTCTTGTGGGGTACCTATCCAGACTGTTTCCAAGCAGGAGGCAAGACCCAACTTGGCATTACAAGCAAAGAAGTGTGTAAAAGGGGAGGGAAGCGTGAGCAGCGTGACCCTTTGGGTCAGTTTTTAGGAGATTCAGAAGGGAAATGAGAAGGACGCGCTCGTTTCTTCCATCGTACCTGTGGTTACAAAGGCCGGTGATGAAGGTTCAGAGCGAAGGCGTCGTGTTTGGTGTGGCACACGCACGTGCCTGCAGTGTATCCCCCATAATCTGAACTCTGACTTTTTTTTTTTTTTAAATAAACGTAAGGGCATAAGAGAACGTTAAACCTGCTGTTTCAAGGATTGACGTTGGTAGGTGTCTTCTGGGCCTCTGCTGCAGCACGGCAAGAGGTCAAGTGCTCATCCCTCCCCTGGGAGCTGGGATTTTGTACCGGAGCCGTACCGCAGTGCCCAGCCCGCCGTGCCCCCCGTCTGCATGGAGGGCCCGTCACCTACTACTTATTTAATTCTGTATGAATGGCACTGATGGAACTGATGAGCTGGAGACTGGGTGTCTTACAAGTTCCTTTTGACTCGTTTCCAGGCCCTCAGTTGGGTACATCTTTTATGGGGCAGCTTATTACTCCAGAGCATGGTGGTCCCTGCCGCTGGTGGGAGCGAAGAGCGGATTTACGAGCTGTGCCACGAGAGTGACCGCTTTTGGAGGTCTCCATCGCGATTCATTCCTGCCCTCTCCGCTGGAGAGCGGAGCTGGACCAGCGCCGCGGTCCCGGTGTGCGGGTCCTGCCCTTGGGATCAGGGTCCGCAATCCTGCCCGTGCCTTTCTGCCGGGCGTCAGATGTGGAGCTGCTCTGGGCTTCGTTCATAGCTCTGCTCTGCTATTGCCGCGAGTTTTAACACCTGCTATGAAGCGAAGAATGAACAAAAGACAACTTTCCACCCAGTGAGTTAGGCTAGTGAGCGTTAGTTTTGGTTATAAAGTCATTTAAGTGTTTTCCTTAAGGATTCCGTCAGCAGTACATTCAATTTTAACGCTTTTGAAGCCTTTTCAAGATGTGTTTTTGTCTAGAATATGGATGAGTAAAATATTAACTTACGATTTTAAGCAAGTGCTTCATATCCAGTCCCCTTTGGGTTTTTAGGCAAAAGTTTCACTTTTCGTAGCTGCAGTGTTTCTTGAAATATGATCCAGCAAAAGACTATTAATTCTAAGAATGTGATGTTTCACCTACCCAAATCTGTAGTCTTCTTTTTAAGCTATGTTCAGAATTTATATCCTGCTTGGACCAAACTGATGTAAATAGCATCCAACACCAGATAATGCTGAAATAAATTCAGCAAAAGCGATTGGCTATCAAAACAAGAATTTGATGTGTAGCATCCTGAAGCAGCTGGGGAAAGGAAAAAAAGAAAAAAAAAACAAACCACAAGTTCACATCATGGGGCATATTTATATATTAAGATAGAAAAAGCACTACTTAAGACTTTAAGCTAGAGGTGTGGGTTTGCCACAGGCTCTGTGTATGGGGAAATAGGTGATTATGTTTCCCTTGCAGTGTACTAGGAGATAAATTGTTCCTTGGAGAGCTGGAGAGAAAACTGAGTTGAGGGCTTTTCATGTCAACTCCTTTTTGGATCATTTTTGATAAATTAAGAGAGTTCTGCTGAAATACTTCAGAGGAATAAATAAGATGCCTGAGCTATGGTACACATCTGTAGTATATGTGCTTAAAGCTTGTGTTTTCCACAGGGGTTTTCTTCTATCATATTAGACTTCAGGTTTCCTGGTGCTTTTCCCCATTCCACGTTCTTTATTCTTTTCAATACAGCAAATCTTTTTAATCCATCAAAATGTCATGCTGTCTGAAATATGAAGACATGTTGCAATTACAAGGCTGTTTAGAAACAGAAGGCGAACTCAGTAGTTTATTGCACTCTTATTCTTTCGAGACCTGCGTTTTTGTTTGTGTGTATTTAAATGACTTTTTTCTGAGCACGATTCTATTCCCTTTGAAAGTTGCCTAATAAAGTTTTTATGCCTGTGTGCTTTGAGAAAAGAACTTGGGCCTTTATGATTTCAGTGAACAAATTAATGAAAATCCAGCTTTTAACCCCGGTAGGGACATGTCAGATTGTCTGGAAACTAATTTATGGTGGTGGTGATCTTGCATGAGGTAGAGGTTTTCTTTCCACTGTTTTCTCTTTCTAACAGCACTCTGAACTCCTGCGCTTCTAACTTTCAAGGCATCAGCTTGTTTTATTTTATTTTTACGTATGAATTTCTTAACTTGAAATAATTCCTATGCTCAGCACTGAAAGCTGCATGGGTTTTTGATCTGTTTATTTCTCCGTGCCGCGTTATCGAGTGGGGTTGCAGTTACGCAGAATAAGGCGAAGTGATCGTGTCGAGAGCGTAATTAATGAAACGTAAGCACCGATACCTTATTAGTTCAAGTCCTGCAGTCAACAGACTGGGAACGCCGCTTGACCCGCACACTGGTGGAAAGGGGAGGAAGTGGGAGTGGACTTTTTCTTGCAGGGCAGGATGATATTGGGTAGAAGCAAGCGGTGTACATGCCTGCCAAAATACTTGGATCAGACTAAAGGAACACAGATGGCTGAGGCTGATAAAGGTGTCTCTTATTGTTTTGTTTTGTATTTTTTTTCTGCTCAGTACTGTTTTGAGTTTGTGTGTGAGAGAGGGGTAAGAGAGGAGGAAGACAACTACAGGAATATGTTTATTTTAATACGTTTTACAGTGTAGGAAAGGAGTTGTGTAAATTCAATACTCCTGCTCAGTAGGATGCCAAAGGCTGGAGCGAAGCCCCCCTTTTAGGTTTCTGTAACAAATGAACAACAATGTGTCCTCAGGGATTTATGTCACGCTGCCCGACCTTCGGTTCTTATCTGCTCATAGAAAAATCCCGATGCATTGCTGGAAGTAGCTCCTAAAAATTGGACAGAGAAGCCTTAAAAGCACGTGGCCACCTCTGCTCATAACCGACCTCAGTGCTAGCTCTCCTCTTACGCGGCCCCTTCGTGTCTCCTTGTTCTCAGGTCGTTCATTATCATGCTTATTTGTTTATTACCATGCTTTATGTGACACGTGTGTGTGTATATGTGTGTATACACACATATGTATAAATAATGTCTTGTCCTTTGAGGAGGTAAAAAACAGTTTGTTTGGCAGAAGAGGAAGCCAAGCCACCGCAGGGCAGGGACGTGTAAGGGAAGATCAAGTCCCACAGACTCTTAATCTGAGCAAAGTCCAGGTCTTAGCATTTGTTATTTATTGTTGTAGAAATTAACCGGTCGCCGCTATCTAAAAATGGTATGTCTGACATTTAACGTCGCTTGCAGAAATAAATCGCCGTCACCAGACGTAGCGGTTGTTCCAAGTCTGTCGGATCTGTTGCACCCACGACCAACGCCATCCATCAGGGCAGGGCCGAGGAGAAGGGAGTAGAAGCAAGACCTTTTTTTTTTTCCTCCATCTATTTAAAGCAAAGTCTTAAGCAGGCAATTTAATTAGAAGGCCTTAAGAAAGATTCTTGTTTTGTAAATGATGGCAGTAATGTTCTCCTGCTCGTGACAGCTGGAAATCTGCGGGATGTTCTTGCTGGTGAGCATGAAAGAAAAATGGTACTTGAGACTTCATGCTAGGGCAGATAAATTTCGTTTTGAATATCTTTTTCAATTTGCAGTCATTAAATTGAGATATTGCAGTTATTTTTCACACAAATGAATATATTAAAAACCTAGTTGCAAAGCTGTACTCCTAATGGTATACTGTATATAACTAAGACCAAACTTCATCCAAAACAGTGCTATTTTGGTCTATTGTCTTCTAAATGCTCTCCTTCCTTGATCACCCCATATGTATATGTTTTTAAAACAGACACCAAAATACTTTTTTTTTTTTTTTTTTTGGTGCAGCAAAGCTGCACGAAACTGATGGAGGGAGACTCTTTCATTCTGAGATGCGGTGCTATAAAAATGAATGTGTGCTTTTGATGCCTGGAGGTCTTGCATGTGCAAACAGTCTTTTCTATAAATACACCATAATATTATGATTATTAATTGTGGCTACTACTATACAAATAGAAAAATAAATGCAGCCCAGCTACATTCCCTCTGAAAAAAAAAAAAAAAAAAAAAGCCCTTTGTGTGAGCAGGAAAATGCTACTTTTTTTTCCATGAAAATGTATCATTGTTATTACAGCTTTGGCTCTTTAAAGGACATACGAGCAGGAGAATCTGGAATTTATAAAAGAAATTATTACTAACAGTGGACTGGCTTTTCTTTGAGTTATGCTAATTTTCCATCACTGTAACTATATTCTATTTAATTAAATTACTTTTCATTTACATTGGTATAACCAAGCAGAAAATGAGGCCCCGAGTAAATAAGACCGACCTTCTATTTGTGTAAATTAAAATCTATATTGAAAGTGACACAGGGTAAACACTGAACATCTAACAAAAAACTTGCCTTTGTCAAGGAAATAAGGAAATCAAGACGTTCTGCAGTCTATAATTAGGCACTTTACATGGATGCAGCTCCGTAAAAAGGAATATAAGACAATGGTATTAGCACAGTACTCCAAGGAAAAGAACTAGGGATGAATTATAGAGCGAAGTGGGCTACAGGACAACTTAATGAAGAACAGTTTTGTAGGAGCCTCCATTGAGAAGTCGATTAAACTCTAGAAATTCATTTGTAAACATAAGCACTGCTCACTGTTCCTATAATTTAAAAATAAAGGGGAGCTTTATCTGGTATTAGAGTGCTTTCTGTTGTGGTGTAGTTTTAAAAAGACAAAAATTAGCTGCTTTATCCGACCTAAGTCAAGGGGTAGGTACTTTATGTTTACACAGGCTGGTAAAAAGAACGGAGAAGCCATCTAAAGTAGTTTGGTGGGGGCATGTAAACAGCCTAAGTATTGTACACATACCACATCTATTCCAGCTACTAATAGCTGCTGCATTTAGGAAAAGCAAAGGACAGGAGTTTTAAAAAAAAAAAAAAAAAAAAAAAAAAAAAGGCAGCGCTAAGAAGGGTTGTGTTGACATGCCAACCTACATAATCCTACAGGTTTTATCTTAATGAAAATATTATTTAAAGTCCTATTTCTTGGGCATAAGAATGGTTCTCTATGAGGGGAAGACACAGGCTTAGGCAATGCAGTTGTTGAGAAATTGAGTGTGTGCCCACATAAAAATCCTGTTGTCTTCACTCCTCTGGTTAGTTCCTTGGAGACCAGAAGGACTAGCAGTGTAAGGCTAACAGAATTTGACCTTCTGATAGCACCGAGACTTCTTGTAGGCCATGTCCCAATTTATAGGAAAATAAAATATTTCCTATGTGAAATAGAATGGGCTGCTCACTAAAATGGGAAATCCTCGAGGAACGTTTAAGTGTGTGCTGCAGGGAAGGACTTCACCATATCATGGGGCAGGAGACTCGCCCTCCCAAAGTGTTTACACCGGGACCTCTATGCCTTGCTTAAAGTAAGCCACTGTATTTGAGATTTGGCTAAATTTGGGTAGTGAATCCCATAGCAGATGCAGGTTTCTGTGTACATCAGTAATAGTGACCAGCAAATGCCTATAGCATGCTTGAGAGCAGGTTGGGGCTAACAGGTCTACCTTCCTGTGGCCCCCAAGTTCACCTGCAGATGGAAGGGTATGGAACAGACTGTGTGTTCATTTGTTCATAAACATTTAACCAAGTTTCTGTGGCAAGCTTCTCTTCAGAAAAAATTCGGTTTATTAGGCTTTTAAATTTTCAGTCAAAAAAGTTGTATTGAAAAGAGAGACTTGCTTTTAGTAGGCTGAAAGGTACTATCTTTCACTACCACTCCAAAATATATTAAAATATGATTGTAACAGATACCTAGCTGTCTGTGTATTTCTTCTTTAACAAACCCAGAAGTCTGGTGTTTAGATTAAAAGATTCTCAAACAGAAATGGTGCATTAGATTTCCTTTGCGACTCCCACAGACATTGATTAATTGGGACAGTCAGCATGGCTTGCTTTTAGAAAGAAAAAGCTTAATGATTAACTAAGTTCTTTTTCTGTCCCCCCCACCGAGCATATAAAATGCTTATAAAAGAATGTAGAAATGAGACAGTTGGAGTTGTTGTTGTGCACAATAGAAACACAGCCAAATATTTCTCAATATACTATATATAGCCAGAAACATTAATTTCCATGTGATAGCTGTCAAGATCTGAACATAGTAATGTATGCTCCAAGTCATTCGGTGTTTTTTGGCGAGAAAAGCTGTCATTTTCCCTGGGTTGTAGATAAAGTAACACCTATATTGAATGATTTACCAACACTTGTATTTATTTGTGTTGCAACACTGGAATTGAAAACCGGAGGTTTGGTAAATTGTTACCAGTTCTAAGCCAAATGACAGTGCTCTGGCTTGACGTTTCCAAATGCCTAGTGCAAAGTAGCGAGACTGGAGATGTGCCCTCTGTGAACGTGTGAATTTTTTCATTGGTGTCGTCTAGGGAAATGAGAAATTTGTTCTAGGAATAAGGGAATGGTAAGGCACCCTGTCTAATGCAGTTGGCAATGACTGTCATGCTCTACTTTTAATTCCATGTTGTTGGTGACTGCCAGCAATGCTTGCAGCATGCTAAAACATGTAATTAAGCATCTCTTGAATGAAGCCTACATAACATTCAATATTTCTTTTACCTGGCTCAAATTCAACTCTGTTGAAATTATGTTTTCAAACTAGAGTAACGTATAAAATTTGGGCATATGCTTTTTGCAAAACATGTTCTTGAGATTTGTTCTATTGAAATATCTTCTGATTTGTCTCTCTAAACTGGGATTTTATTTTTATCTGAAGGGATAGTGGGATGACAGCTGAGCTTCTGTTGTGCTTTAGGAAATTATTTGCTTTTACATTATACAAATCTTCCAAATTATTTAAGAATGCTTTCTCTGCAAATGGGAGCCTGCAAAGTAGAGGTGCACTCAGGAGGGAGCAGGATAGTAAGAGGGTCAATCGATCTTGTACGAATTGGATTCAACAGGAACAGCCCGATGTATGTAATAGATGCAAAGCTTTTGGAGATACCGTGATTTGTGGGGCACCACAGTTTTTGTTCCTGTTCAGTGACATTAGTTACATTTCTCTGTTCTTAACCTCTCTCAAGACCCTTGGTTTACTTTCTGGAAACTTTGTTCTTTTGGGGAAGAGTTTTCCTTGTATTAGCTGATAGCGCTTTGTAAATTGCTGTGATTCCCCCCCTCCCCCCCCAAAGAAGAATAGTAGGATATAGCTATACAATTCACCACAACTTTTAAAATACAAAAGTTTGTGTAACGTTGTGGTGCCCTTGAATCCATTTAACAGATGTTATGTATAGACTGATGTGAAAGTTACAGCAGGGTAGTTTCAATGTGGTGACTTTAATGTATATGTTTTGAAAGATACAGCCTTTGTAAAACTACTTTATAAATATGGCATTGTGGGTTTACACAGTCAATGCCTGTCCGTAGCTTCTAGCTCAGTGTTCTCATCTGAGTCCCCTAAAAGTTGTTTTTCCTCTAAGTTATTCAACTCAACTGATGCTAGTTTCGTACATGCCAGCTTGCGTGCACCTAAGCATTTGAAATTTAGTTTTATCTTGACAGATGCTGGAATTAGGTCTCTTACAGCACGTGGAGGGTATTGTCAGAAAAATTTACAACTTCAAGCCCAAGCCTAATGTATACTTTTGAGAGAGTGTTTGTGTTACAGGCTGGTAGGTTTTGTCTGGCTCCCCTGGCTTTCTAAAACACTGACGGGGTGACAGCACGGTGGTGTGATGGTCTGGTGGTCTCTCATCTCCAGGATTTACTCTCTCTTGAGGAACGTAAATTCTGCTCCAGCCTGATTTGTATTAATTTGGATTGTGACAGTGGCTTTATTTTCTGAAAGTGGCCTGCATTGGACGTTAGTATCAAAGCTTTCAATACGTTTGGAGCATCCGGGCATCTTCCAGAACTTGGTTCCTTTCTTGTGTGCCTGTTTTGGGTGAGAAGGGGGACCTCTGGAAGGTTGGACTTTGCTCTCAATGGGAAAGGCCACCATACTGTATCCTTGACATAGCTGGAGCCACAGAATAACCCTGTTTTCTTTGGAATCTTCTCTGTACTGAGCCTTCATCTATTTTTTTAGTTTTCTATAGAATTCTGTTATCTGTCCTTGTATCTTTTTTTTTTTAATAGAGGCTTATGTTTATCAAGCAGACAACCACGTTCTTCATGTTTAAAAACGTAACTTTTGTGTTTAATAGCTATTATTTTGAAGCCAGAAATGTTGTAGTAGTCAGGTTGTAACTACCTGTGACAAGTTTGCCAAAAAATAAGGAAGTTACCTAAGGATTTAGTTAGCAGTGCAACCGCTCCCTCATTTCAAATGCAGACCTGCCTGGGTGGATAACGGGATCCAGGAACGAGTGGAACGAAGGAATGCAGCTGGGTCCCAGGGCTCCAGGAGAAGTCAAGGTCGCCCACAGCCAGGGCTTCAGTGGTCACTGAGGATGAGCACTTGGCCGATCGCAAAGTGATTTTTTTTTTCCCCAGGTGACTGAGAGCCCTGACCGGGGAGGTTGATAAAAACCCCATGTCCCTCTTGGCAGAGTACAGAGAACCTCTGCATGCGTGCGCAACGATGCTACGGAGTGAAGGAGCCTTGCCCCGAGGGCTCCCACCATTGCCGGCCTCTCGCTCTCCGTTTTGTGAACTACTTACTGGGGCGGTGGCCAAAAGTGAAATTATTGCAAGGTAATTCCTGGTGTGAGAACTCAGGCCTTGACTAGAGAGGATCACTTAAAACCAGTAAGGTAACGTACCTTTACTTTAGAAGGCAGGTGCTGGTTTTTCCTTGCTATTGGACTCTGATTGTCATTGGCGGCACCTGTGGGTACTTTACTCTTCTGTTAATTTCCAAATGTTAATTATATATGTATGTGTGTTTATTTTAGTGTGTAGTCATTCATATGTGTTGATGATATTTAACACTTCTTCCTGCTCTGTTACTGGCAGCAGTATTTGATTTGTTTCTGTGATTAATTCTTACCCCTTTGAAATCCACCGAGCCTTTAAAAAAGAAGAAAGAAATCTTAACAATAATAGTAGCATTCAAGCTCCTTTATCTTCATTTTGTTCCAGTGCAGTGGTGGATATTCCAAATTCTCCATGGTAATAGAGAAGTATTTCAGAAGCAAATATCTTGCCAGATCTTTGCATTTTCATTACAATTATTGCTAAGGAGAAAGAGTACTTTATCAGCCATAGGCTTTGTAGCACTAGAACATGGATGTTTAAAGCTGATGCAAATGAGCGTTCTCTTTTCATTGTGAGTTTACTGCTGAAGTAGTGCGATTTTTTTTTTCTTTTTTTTTTTTTTAAGAACCAAAGATCTTTTCTTAGAAAAACTTCACTGGCATCTCCTTGGTAAGCAAGCAGTGCAATGCATCCCTGTGGTTTCTTACAGGCAGAACAGAAAGATCTCCTTTACTCAGCCTATTTTGTTACTGGCGGATTATACGCATTAGCTGTTATCCCATTATATGGTACATTCATAACTGTTCTGTTCAAGGTCTTAAGTAACCAGGTTGGGACTGTGTATAGTCCCACTGACATGAAAAGAGCACAGACAAAAAAGACCTGAGTATTTGGCTACTGCGAAGACAAGTAATTAAGCAAAGATTTTTATTTATTTGAATCGGTTCAACATTTCTTTCTTGTGTGTTTACCTGCCCGACTGCTAGTCTCGGGCAGACATCTCCCCTCTTTGGTTTCACGTATCACATCTGGCCTCAGCCGCAAACGGGGAAATAATTTGTTGCTCCTGAAGGTTCTGCTGATCTTACAGTGGCGGAGATAAGGGTTTGTTCCTACGCTGTAAATCTTACAAAAACAGGGGTTGGAAGCTGCGGAGCTTCTCTGTGTTACTCAAAGACACGGTCAAGTTGCAGTAACAAGTACATTTCTTTTCCTACAATAATGTTGTATTTTTATTTTGTTTCATTCTCCTCATTTAATCCCAAAGCTGAGGTCCTACTTCAGACTGAATGTAGAATTAGCACTTGCAACATTAAACCATTTTAATATCCGTTTATTCTCCTTTGAGAATTTATGGGACGAACCCTCTACCCTTTCAAAAGAAATAATTGTGGATTTTTTAATCTAAGCTTTCTTAGGCGAAAAATAATTCTTACTGAGTAAAGGGTAGGAATGAATGCAGCACTGTCCTTGACCGGACTAATTACCGAATACTTCACATTTATTCATCACGTAAACCCACAAAAGAAGTGATCTAGTAAAAAATAGTATTTAAAGAGCTTTCATCTCCAGTGAGATTACTTGCATGAGTCATTTGAAAAACATTCACCTTTGTTCACTGACATTTAAGAAATTAAGTAGCTTGGAGCTACTCGTTATGTTGTAGTTACTTAGTACTTAACTACCGATTGATGCATCTATAGTATGAAGGATTAATTCTGGAGAAATTACGTATGATAGCTAATTTGATATTTAAGACTTCCTTAATTGCTAAGCAAAATGATTATTAACAGTGAAACTTAAAAAAATTAGTTATTATAATAATAATTAGCACAGTAAAACCATCTCCATTCCCTTTATGAGTATGGTATAATATCTTATTAAAATTTATGCTCCTACCAAGTTTTGCCTGCAAGGCAATGGAGGTTTGTGAGACTTGGGCAGACATCGGATCCAGCCACTCAGTTATGGGTGGGACAAGCATAATAAAGCAAGGCAGAGCGCATGGAATTGTCTGCATTTGGATTAATTTAAGTGCTGGTTTTTTATTAGACTGCTCTCTTCCCCAGGGTTTGATGTGCATTCGTAGCAGCATAAGAATATGCATGTTGGTGGGAAGAAGAAAATAATAAACTATTTCATGCAATTGTGAGAGCGGAGCCTAGATGAGAACATTGCAGTCAGGTCTGTCATGTATGTGTGCCCCTGTATTGGCTAAAGAAATGGAATAATACGTAAGTAAAGGAAAAGGAATTGTTTCTCTCCTTACAGGCTTCATGCTGATGGATTATTTTTTGAGATATCCTTTTTAGGTAGATAAAGATTTCAATCCAAGTGGTAGTATCAGCTGGGGAAGATCTTAGACGTAGCAGCACGTATTCTGTAGAGGACAGCCAAGAAATGGATGTAATCATCCTCTCCTCACCTCTGAGAGATCTGTATGGCTCTGCTGCTGGAGCTTACATCGCTGCTGCGCTCCTCAAGAGGATGACATACCTTCCTATGGGTAATAGACCCGTAACTCTTGAAGGTATCGCTCTCCATTCATTATAAATGTTATCCTGATAGCTTTCTGTCATAGCCCAGGAAAATGAACAAAGAAGCAGAAAAAGGCTACTGTAGGGAAGGATAAACTTCTGGTTAAGGTCTGGGCATCAATCCCAACCCGGACGCTAAGGAGATTACTCAGTCTGTGCCATGACAGCTCACCCGAGACTTGTCGGAAATATTAGTCACCTGTTAGTTTAGATTAATGAACTTTACCAATTCGTATTTGGCAGGTTTGGATAGGTGTCGCTGATTTTTTTTCCCCGTAGTTTGAGAAGTCAGTCACACAGCAGTACGCCCCATGGGGCAGGTATCTGTACCAGTACTTGAAATCTCTGCGTCTGCCCTATTAACTGGGGCCTGGTCACTAAGGGTGAGAGAGCCCCAGTGTTGCCCATGGTCGTGTCTAAAGGCAGTTTTGTCCCCCTCTGACCCTTAAATTGCTTTTCCCTGCTCATCCTTAATGCCTGAGCATATCCCTCTTATTTTCACAAGTCCTGCCTTGCAGGTTCCCCACATGCCTTTATTCACAGGCTCTCTTGGCAGTAGGAAAATTAACAGTTCTTATTCATTTCAATTCTTAATTTTGATTGATTCCAATTTTTATTAATTTTAACTGAGGGGTGTATTGGTACTAAAGGATCCCTACAGATCAGAGTTCTATTAGTTATATATTGTGCTACATTGCTGCATGGTGTAGTTAAAGAGCTCACATCACTAGAATATAATCTCATAACTGAAAAGGAAAGCATTGGTGTGGTCAATCTGTTTGTGCCACGCTACTTTTGAAGCATAATGAAGACCTCTGGATGAACAAACTAAATTGTTACTACCTTCTAGATCTTCTTATTCAGTACTGAAAGCTTCCTGCTTGGCACTAATGCATATTGCTAACTTTTAAAACTGTTAAATCCATATTATAGGATACTGTGCTATTATTAGAGAGTGTTTATAACAGGTAGTTCCTACAGCCAAAAGTTTATAAACTGGTATAAAAGACACAGCAAACAAAAGCAAAAGTCAGTAACATGGATCAATGAGAAGATGTAATGCCAGGGCTCTGTAACACCTGGAGCTTAGACAGCTTTTGAGGAGAAATCTTTGAGAAAGATGTAGTCCTATGGTAGTGTTCACAGATTTTTTTTTTTTTTTTTTGTAGATTTTTCTAGCAGGAGTGAGGATTTCTTTAGTCAAAAGCAAAATGGTATTTGTCAGATGATTTTTCTGAAGGGGGATGTTTAGTTAGAGCAGGACATGCTATTTGTGGGTCCACAGCAGATAGGCTTAAGTCCTGAGTTAAGACTGGGTAGAGTTAAGTCCGAAATGGTGTGAAATGTATGTAGGTATATTCCTGCAATGCTGAATGCAACTAGATAGGTAACAGTGAAGTTAGTTCTTATGGTGAAGGCATGTAACTGCATCAGCTTCTGCATAGCGAGAGCATCAGTCTAGTGGGGTCTTAGTATGTGCTTATCAACAGGAGCTGCCCATCTTCTCTTGTTTTGTGCACTACCTGAATTCAAGAGTGCAAACAGCTATCTCTTCTAGCGATACACCGTTATTTTGTTATGTGGAGTTTTTTTCTAAGGTAGAAAAGTTTGTTTGCTTCAGTAAAAAAACCCAACAAAACCCAACCCCCCAAAAAACCCAACCGAGAGACAATGGTAAAAAATATTTCTCTAGAAACATTTAGAAAGACTTGAATAAACAAAACGGAAGGAAGATGCAGTAGTTCAGATTCAAAAAGATGGTGCCCTTGAGAAGAATCCTTGCTATAGGAACCGAGGGAACTGACCAGAGCTGCAGGGTGTTGTATTGGGAGGAACACCGAATTTTAGGCATGGAGCAGCTGGTGTAACTCTGGAGACAAAACTGAACTGGAGACGATGCCTGCCTGATAGGAGTGGTGGTGCCTCGCGGGAATGAATATATTCAATGAGCTGTGATTCGGATAACCTTGCGATTAAGGACAAAAGTTGTCCTGTGGATGTAACTTATTTTCAGTGATTGTCAATGTGTACCTGTGCCCCGGAACTGCTGAGACAGATAAACAGCATTTCTTAATGAAACTTGTTAGATTTTTGTCCTCATCCCCATGTTTCATTACTTGTGGGGGTTAACTTCCAATTGATATTTCATATGTTTCATTTAAAGTTCATCATAGACTGTCACAAATAAAAGCAAGCGCTTGGTTGTCCTCACGGTATAATGTTTTAGTGGTTTGGAGTTTTTTGTCTTACATGAGCCGTATCTTCCTGTTTTCAGAGACGTAGTTCAGCTGTGTTCTTGTGAGCTGCATGGGATTGCTCATTTCTTAGAGACAATCAAGTTTTTCTTATTTAACTTGCTGTTGACAAGTGGGGTTTTTAAGTAATGCTCTTAGAAGGTCATTCGACTTTTGAGGGTTATTCACTTTGTTAGCCCAAACACTAAAACCTTGTGTCCTTGGGTTCTGATTAGTGACACTTTAATAAAGTCATTTGAAGTTCAGTAGACTGAATTTTCCACCTTTTCTAATGTTTCTATGGTCACAGGGAAGCGACCTGTATTCAATCTTTTAAATGCAAATCTTTTAAAAGTTACTGTGCAATTTTGTGTACCAGACTTCTTCATGGGTTACAAAAAGTGCCTTTTTTTAAACAGCTACAGCAGTGTCTTTTCTCTTTCTTTCTGTTTTCCTCCTCTCTTTCTTTCTAGTGATGTGACAGCAATTGACTAAACTTGGGTCTTTTGGGATAACAAAGGATTGAGAATAATCTTAGAGGTTTTTATTGCTGCACTTTTTTTTTTTTTTGACTGGGCCAGGGCATACAAAGGCCTTTCCACTTGATTAGATAATAAGGCTAACGTGGGCTTTGAGTGAAAAATATCTTTGCATTCTGCTCTTCTTTTTCCTCCAACCACAAAAAAAAAAAAAAAAGAGAGGGGTGGGGAAAGAGAAAACTATGCCTAATCAGCCACAATTAAATCTTTCATGGTGAACTCACTTTGGAGGAATTAATGCATTTTGTATTGCCTAACAACTCGAGTGAACATTAACAACACGTGAGAACTGAGGGGAAGAAAAATTATGGCTGTCTTTTTTTTTTTTTTTTTTTTTTTTTTTGGTTCTCAAGGAACAGGGAAGGGCAGGTCATTGACTTGATTTTCATGGGAAGATTGACTCTGGAGCGCTCGCATATCCAGGAGCGGAGTGAGGGGGTATTGACAGCTGGGGTTTGGGGAGGGGAGCGTGCGGGAGCAGTGATTGCGCTATGGCTTGGTGGGGAAAAACAAGGGAAAATGGAAAACAAAGCCCAGAGAGGGAACAGTAGCTGCAGTGTCCCGGGGCTGAGGGGCTGTTTCCCCTCGGTGGTGGGTACGGGCTGCGCTTGGACTCGAGCGGTTGCGGTAGAGAAATATTAGTATAATGAAAGGGGCTGCCCTTAAGTGAGAAATAGTTTGCTTTTCATGAATCTGAAGAAGTTGTACCATGCTCCTCCATGCCTTCTGTGAAAGGGTACAGAAGATGCTCATTCAGTCCTTTCATCCTCTTTGCTGCTGAAGAACAGCTCGTGCAAAAAAAATTTGGGAATCCAGGTGTGTTTGCCCAAGATTTCCTAATAAGTACTACAGGCTAAGAACAATAACTAAAGGTGGTTTTAATTATTATTTTAAAGACTTCTTTCTTCTGACACCTGTTTTGTTCGTACTCTGTGATGAAAAATAATCTGGACGCTGAGGTGTGCTCTTCACCCCTTCACCTCCACGGGTCCTGGACTTTGGCTGACATAGACATCCAGACAGACCCTTATGCACGCCTGCGAACGCAGATATTCATAGTCTTCTCCCTGCTTCTCCAAGGAAAACGGGCACGTCCCAGACCTTTGCCTCCTTCCCCCTCCACTCATGCGTGCTCATTCCTGAAACGGTCACAGCCCTATTCACTCGCCCGCAAGACCTCAAATCATCATTTGTCTCCTTTTACCCGATTAATCTCCTGTCTTTCTCATCCCTTCCTCTGCCATCGTTTCCCACTCTCGCTGGATGCCAGCAGCTCTACCCCTGGCCAAGTTTCCTTCTAATGCAGTGATTTTTCCAACTTCTTCCCCAGGAAGGTTTTGGTCCGTTTTGAGCATCACATGCAGGATACGAGATTGTTATTCAAAGTAAATAAATTTTTCTTTTAAGAAGCCTGCACTTAAAATGAAGTTGCAATATGTTAAAGCCTAATCTCGTGAGCTATCAAAATAACTTAAACCAAACAAAAATGCAAATTGTGTGTGGTTTTGTGGGTAAAAAGGAAACACGGCAAGAGACAAACCAAACATGTTTGGCCCTTAAAAGCTGCCTGGATATGCTCTTGCCAGTCCTTAAGGCTTTTACCTTGGTGTCCAGGCTCTCATTTGGGCTCCGAAAGATGGATACCCCCCCGTCACAGCCAAGCGAACCCCTCTCCTTGCTCAGGGTCCCGCGCCAGGTTGTGTAGCCCAGTCGTGAAGGTTTCACGACTGCATATGAAAAAATCACCGCCCAAAAGCTCAGAACCGTTTTTGGGTTGTTTTTTTTGAGTTCTTAACCAGGTTTTGGCAACAAAAACCTTGTCTGCTACATCAGAAGTTTCTTCAGTTCATTCAACTAATTCAGGTCATTTAGAACTGGGAAACTGGAAGCTGGAAAAAATCAAGAAAGCATACTTTCCTTATCCAAAAATAATGACGAAACTGTGAGAGAATGAGATCTACTAATTGTGGGCTTCTGGAGGGCAGGGTGACAAGAAATGATGGCTGGGTTTTTCCTTCCAGTCTCTGGGGCCAGAGGAAAGGTCACGAGGTAGCTAGCTCACTGTGGTCTGTTATAAGCTTTTGCCTGACTAGCAAACAAGTAACTGGATTTTTTTTTTTTTAATATTTCTCTGTATTTATCAGACCCTTTCTTAGCGTGCATTGCGAGATTACCGCAGTTTTCAGTGGCTGTGACTTCATAGGTGACAAAACAGTTAAGTACATTGTTGTAGTCTCATAGCCAAATTTTCATTAATTCTTTTGAATTGCCCATAGTGGGCTTGTGAATATATATCAAGATATGCAAACATTGAAAGCTATTTTTTTTATTTAGGTGTATATGTGATGTTCCTCTGGGATGTGCTGCCTCATTTTTCTCTCATTGCAATACTTATTACTATTTGGGGGTTTTAAATTGTTTTTTTCATGAGTTGCTTAGCTGGTCTTGTGCAAGTACTTTTTTTTTTTTTTTCAATTTTTTTAAAACTCTTCTGAAATTCATCAGATGAATTTTCCTTTTTAGAAAGCTGGAGTTATTGTTCATGCATGTAGCTCTTAAACAATTTACACAGTTGCTCTGAATTTGAACTGGTCTCTGCAATGGCATATAAAAGCTATCCAAAGCAAAGTCCGCAGTTTTTGATGCTGACTGAAAGCAAAGCGACCCACACTCCCCAGCATCCAAAAAAACCCTGGGGTTAGCGCTGCACAAAGATCACTATAGGAAATGGCTGAGTTGTTTTTTGTTGTTTTTTTTTTACCGCTGGCTTTTATCTGAATCCCCGCTTTGCTCGAGCTTTAGAAGTCAAATGAGCAGAAGAAATGCAGTAGATGATTTGAGATGTGTGTGGGAAGAATGGAAGCTGAAAGATTGGCTTTCTGAAGGCTTCGCTCAGTTCCTGCCTTCCCAAAGAGACCGCGGGGAGGTTATTCTTCCTGACTGCATCTCTGCAGCAAAATAATTGCCTTGAGGATGGCGCTGTGGAAAAACACTTCTTTCAGATTATCTTTGTTTTAATGGAGGTTTAAAAAAAAAAAAAAAAGTAGAGGTGGGGAATTGTTTTGGATAAATTGAAGTGCTTTATGGATAATTTAATAATCGTGAATGGCATCATTAAAATCAAACAGAAATGTGGATTCCTAAACACGATGGCTTTAACTACCACGCTGTATTTCACAAAGCGAGAGTTGTGAGTGCTGGAACATAGCTGTGCTTTGCGAGCTCCTCAGTCCAGATGGAAATGGAAGTCTCTTTATGTTTTTTTTATGTGTGTGGGGGTGAAATGTTGCAAATGCTGGAGGAAGATCAGGTACTAGGAGGTCTCGGTGCACTTGGAAGCTCAAGGCAACCTTGTGGGCACCACAGAAATGGGACTCGAACACGGACTCTAGCAGCAAGTGACTTCTGCCTGCCTGAGATACCCCTTACTGGGTGTCTTCCAGTGGTCTTCTTGAAGACCTGGGAGCAAGCCCAGGTCCCGCAGAGGCATCCTGCGCTCTCCCTAGCACCCACCAGATCAGATGCTGTCCTCAGCTTAGACCTACGGTGCCTTAGTCGATTAGTCCTGGGAAGCACTTCCAACTGTAATTGGTCTGATCTGTAATCTTATCACCTCGCCCGGCGGATTATCCATTTTTAGCTGATTTGTGGGCCAGCAACCTGCACGACCCAGCAAGCCGATGCTGTCAGGTCGCTCCTTCTGCTTGCAGGATTTCTATAGCTGCTGCTTTCCTTTCCGGCAGCTCAGTGCCCCTCTAAACGAGGGAAAAGAATTGACTGAAAAAGGAACATCAGGTCAGGAGAAGAAGTCATTTGAGTGTTCAGAGAAAGCTATGTGTTGTTGCTACTCATTCAAGCAAAAAAAAAAAAAAAAAAAAAAAAAAGAAGAATCCACTTTCATTGAATTTGGAGCTAGCGTATTGAGATGTCAAATCACGGTGCTACATGTTGTAGATAAACAAATGTAATGTAGCAACATTGCATTAAATACAGCAATATCTGTAAAGAACTGAAGGCACAAAAAAAGAAAAATTCATTCTTGCTCATTAGTATTTCTCCAGGCAACTGCCATTTTAATTTCGAAGCTGTTTCATAGCATTATGGCTGTTGTCTAATGTATTTCTTAAGTTGTAGCCCTTTTGTCTGAAGTTAAATGAAAAATTTCAGATCCGACCCATTGTGCATATTTAATGAAATTATTTCAACAGGAGAGAAGGGTGGAAAGTCATTCCTAGACATGTGTCTTTATTTGTCAGGACATCCATGACTTCCAATTACTTGCCACACCTTCATTTCTGCCCCAGTACAAAAAGGGAGAGCAAAAGCATTTTCACTGCCAGCCCCCAGGCTGTAGAGCTTAATCCTGGCCTTTCTGCACCCCACGCTTTCTGACTCTTTGGAAAGCCTGGGGTTTTTGTATTTGTACCCCTTTCTAACCTCTCGAGCACTGAAAGGGTGGGATCTCTTGATTTATCACTTCCATTGTTTGTATTAATCTAAGCCTCGAGTAGATCTATTCTTCGTCTTCAGCTTTTATTACTGATAGTTTTCCCAAGTTGCTTGGCACTTTTTTTAGTGGTTATGTGGTTGCATATTGCAGAAATGTAACATGGTGTATTTCTAATTTTGCTGAAGTTAGTAAAAATGCCATTGCTGTTGGTTGCAGTAGAATTTTGTGATCTCAAAGAGCAAGCTGATTCTCCATGTAGTTTCTCAACTTTTTCTCTGTGCATCATTAGAATAAAGGCACATATTTCTACTTGCAGTTTGGGATAGACAATTTAGATGATGTAGTTCTTCTAAGTTAGACAGCTTTTATTTAAAATGCATGTAACTGATTAAGTGGCTTGGCAGCCAGTCAGAATGATTGCTTAAGTACCGCAACTTCACAGTAACTTTAAAATGGAAAAATGGCCAGTAATTTAGTGATATCATTGAGAAACATAACATTCTTTCAAAGCAAGCAAAGACTTTATACACAAGGGATAGACATCATCCCTGCTTTTGGCCATTGCTGCCTCTTACATTCCTATACACTGCTTTGCTTCACGTTAAGCAAAAATGAATGTTGAGTATTTTCTTTAATCTAGTGCAAACTTTCCATTTGCGAAAGCCATACGAGGCATTAGGGCGCATCCACCCTAGAATTAAAAACTCTTGCTTTTGCTGTGTTAATTGGATTAAGTTCTTACTGTTATCTCTTCAAGAAGAAGAGACAAGCTCTCTCTAGCAATGCTAGCATGGGACGGATTGTTTATATGGAGCGGCTGTGCTTTGTTGTAATCATTAGAAAGCTAACTAGCAATGCTGGCTTGCCGGTGGTGATACATCTTTCCACCTATGGAAAACAGGGCAGATTATGATCCAGAAATCCCCACCATTCGCAAGACAAGACAAGCAGTAGCGTGAGAAGATACAGGCACAGAGAAGTGAGTCTCCCGAGTCTCGTTCCAATGCTGTATCGCTTGCCCTTTCTGCTAACATTTTTACTGAAGGCACTGTGCAGACCGGTGGAGTGTGGTCCAGTAGGAACCGGAGAATTTCTGTTCTAGTTGCAAAAGCCACCTCGTAGTTCTGCAGCGTTGCTCTAATTGCCTACTGTTCATCTTCAGGACTAAAATGAATCACTGTCAGGCTTGCACATAATTCCATGTTTGGTCCTAACGCAGTGGTTGCAGAGCTTGCCTATAAACCACACGCACATTTATATCATGGGAAATGTATTTTCTTAAAAACGGAGAAGGGGAAGCTAACAAACCACGGCTTGCTCCAATTTTCTTCGCAGAAAGGCTGAGTTAGTTGTGTAAATCATCTCTTGGAAGCTACTGTCTGGAGGCACCCGTCAGCCTACAACAGTCAGAAGTGTCGTTGTGCTTTGGAGAGGACGGCTGCTTGGGGTGGCTGGCCTGGCTGTGCTTTGGGAACGACAGCCTGCTGCGGCTTTCCTTACGAATCAAAGCGGCTTTTAGCCACAGTTCTCGGGTCTCGTTATTCCCGCGAAGGTAAACCGGTCTAAAATTGGCCCTGGCGAGCAGGCGGGAGTCAGGCTGCTTTGTCAAAGGGCTGCCTGCGTCGCAGCTGCATCCTGTGATTGACGCGGTCGCATCCGGAGAGGAGCAGTCCTGCTGTTTGGATCATCTTCTGTTTTCTGTCTGCGGCGTGTCTCAGGCGCTCTCCTCGGTGGGCGCCGCCGAGCCCGAGTTGATAAGAGGCCTCCGTGTCACCATGTACCGTCTTCGAATTATTTGGGAGACGGGGCGGCAGCGCCGGTGGTCTTCTTTCTGTGCCCTCTCCTCGCCTGTACAGTGGTGCGTGTCCCTAACTCGCGTCTCCACCGGCCGCTTTGTCCAGCAACGACTGGAAATACCAATTATTGGATAATTTGCCTTCGCTTGACAGGCGAGACTCATGTGTGTTGCATACAGCAATGCCACAGCTTTAGGGAAGGGAACGCCGATAGGTAGACGATCCATTTTAATGTGATTTCATATCATGCTTGCTTTCGGATCAGGGCTTGCTTTCTCTGCATGGCTTGCAGCTCCATCCCTGTGCAGGGCAAGGGATTTTTGGGGAGCCCGGAGGCAGGGGATGGTGGCTACACTGGCGGGGAGGCTTGCTGCATCCCCCGGAGTGGTACCCACCCCGGGAGGACCACTGTGCCCATGCTGAGGGCGGAGAGGAGCAAGGGGTTTGGAAAATCCCACCCAGGAGTTCCAGTAAGTCAAGCAGCTCTTCGTGGTCCCGTGGGCAGGAGCCAGCCTGAAGGCATGAGCAAGCCTGGCGTTAAACAAGCTGCCCAGAGTGTAATCCAACCCTCAAGCTTTACTGAATGCTGCTCGGTGTGGTTGTGGTCTGTGTGATGTGATGTGCGCTTCCTTAAATTACATGTAGCAAGGGTATTAAGATAACATTTTTTTTTTTTTTTCCCCCCGTAAATGAAGGTGTTTCCTGAGACAGTGCCAAAAAAATTCCCGTTTGTTTGATAGGAAATGTTTGTGGTGTTAAGAGAAATTACAGCTTTAAGCATTCAATGCTCGTTGAGAACAGTTTGCTTTTGAGAAGATTTCTTAGTAGTATAAACTGTTAAGACACACGAACGCTCTCAGTAATGACAAATTAAGAAAAACGCCCATATCGCATAACTAGAAGACAATTTAGGCAGGAATCTGTTTCTTAAGCCCAGCTCTTCCAGCTAATGATTTGCCTGTAGTCAGGGTTATCGGGCAACCGCTACCAGGTGGCAACACCCTGAGAGCTAAAGCTCTAAGGAAGGCTTTTTCCATAGCATGGCAGATTGTATCTGCAGACCGCATTGCTAATATATCAGTGTTGAACTGAGCCATGGGGTAATTTATCCAGAAGAAAAATCTACTGTGTAACTGAGACAGAAATGGGGAAAAAAGCTAGTTTAACAAATGACTTTTCATCCTCCATCTCACAGGTCAAAAGTACTAACAGAATAATTGACTAAGTATGGACCAAAAAGATCTCTTATGGTCACTTATATTGCAGAAAAAAACCATGTGATCATACAGTCTTTTTATTAAATTGCTTTTTTAATATATAAAAAAACAACCAAAAAAACTTCCTTTCAGTTCTGAGCAGTACTGCAGCACTACTGTCATTCTTTCCATTAGCAAAATGAAATCTTTAGACCCTTCCCCCAGCTAATGTTATTCCTCACATGGCGACATTCAAAAACCCATTGACAAGCTGCAAATGATGTGTGAAGCAAACTCCAGGATTAAGTTTATAACCTTTCCCCAGGGGGAAAGAATTTGGAGGCAGGAATGAACTCGGGATAGTAAAACAAAAGGGCACAACTGAGATGGATCAGGAAAACTCATATTCATATTTAGCTAAATGAAAAATACCAGCCAGTCCGAGTTTATGTGGTATCCCAGGGGTTTTCCGCACAGGTATGTAGGACATTATTTTATAGCTCCCTCTCACAGGTTTTACTGCTCTCGCTAATGAGAAACTACTTCTCTCTCTCTCTTCAGCTTTGCAGCTGGGATTTGAAAGCGCGATAAATAAAATATAAACGGTAGAAGACGGAGGGCTTATGTCCCGTGGATATGTTTGCATCTTGGGTTTCGAAAGGCATGTACCTTCCTCCTGGGGGGTTGTCATTTACTACTGGGTTTGTTGTTGGATGGGTGTGAATAGGCTTTGGGGGCCTTTAGACACCGTTAGCAGACGTTAACGAAGTGATGGAGCTAGGGACCTCCTTCCCCTCAGTAATCAAAGAAACAGCTAGTTCCTTCACATATCTATAAGATTATTTCCTTTCATCTGCCAGTATTAGTTTCTTTTGAAGTCATTTAATCTTTGCTCCGTATAAATTGAGAAAAGTTATTTTAAGCAGCTCAATGGGCAAAAGGGAGTCTTGTGACCGAGTGCTCACAAAAAGAGGGCTGACCACAGGAATTAACCCCTGTCACCCTGGCATCTGGCGCTCACTGAGGATGCCTCTCGTGAGTTGGCTACTGCTGTCAGCTGGATGCCAGGGTGAGCTGTGCCCAGACAGAAATGTGGCTTTACTGGAAACAGATAACCGAGGAGAACCACAGCATAAAGTAGTTTAAGGCTTTCTAATTCTGCTACTTCTTAAAAAGAAAAAAAAAAAAACCAAACCCCCAAAAACCCAAACCAACAAAAAACCCAACGTGGGTTATAAATTCAAGAACAGGTATAAATTTGGCCTTGGGTAATTCCTAGGAAAGCTGATAGATACTCTGAAGTAAAATAAGCCTGGTGGGGTTAAAATGGAGTTCAGCCATGCCCATAAAATGAGCAAAGGCACTTCAGGGCCTTTAAAGGTCATCTAGTCCAAACCCCTGCAATGAGCAGGGACATCTTCATCCACATCAGGTTGCTCAAAGCCCCGTCCAACCTGACGTTGAATGTTTCCAGGGACGGGGCATCTTCCACCTCTCTGGGCAACCTGTGCCAGTGTTTCACCACCCTCATTGTAAAAAAATTTCTTCCTTATAGCTAGTCTAATTCTACTTTCCTTTAGTCTAAAACCATCACCCCTTATCCCCTCGCAACAGGCCCTGCTGAAAAGTCTGTCCCCTTCTTTCCACAAGCCCCCTTTAAGTACTGAAAGGCCACAATAAGGCACAGTGATCTGACCAGAGCTGGCTTCCCAGCGCTCTTCTGTGCACATACGTTACTCAACAAAGTTTGACACTCGGTGCTTTTGGCTTGTTTTTGTTTCCTGACAGCATACTTATGAAAATGAAAAATCACGACGACTTGCTAACGGTTGCCAAAAATGCAGAGAACTCCTATATAAAGCTGAGCTCCATCAGCAGGACAATACAACAGGACAAATTCTTCTTGCCACATTAAGATGTATGCTTGGAATGAGAGGTCAGGGCCCTGCATCGTTACTCCATCTAATGCTGCATCATAACCAATACGATAAATTATTGTCCCTTCATGGCTAGCTGTGGAGCGGCAGTGCTCTCCCTTCTGGATTTCAGAGCCGTGGATTGTGTTTTGTGTGTCTTCGTTTTTAAGGAAAATACCACTTTTTTTTCTCTTTGGGCCACTGTATGCTTTTGGCACTTCTGCACATTCTGCATGGGTCACTTTTTTTAAGGAGGGACCATAGATTGCAAAGACCAGAAATGTGCTCTTTCAGGAATTCAAGGCAGAAAATATTTGGCAAGGTTTTTTGTTAGCTATCCTTTGGAAATGTGCGAGTTCAAAAGTAAATATTAACAAATAAATTCAGGATGAGGGGAAAAAATGTTTTAGTAATAACCGGTCTTTTGCATATAAGAACGAAGCAGGTTTGCTGTGGGCTGTGCAAGGTGGAGCGTGTGGGTCCTGCCTGCCCCTCATCTCTGGAGGGTCCTGCCCTCCCTTCTGGCCTGCCACCTCGGAGAAACATGGGGCCGAGTGTTTCTGTGACTCACAGAGGTGTTATGGTGTGAGGGCTTGGCATGACGTCTTACATCTTTCCCTTAACTAGGCTTGTGTAAACAGTTTTTCTTGCTGTGTTTCGGAGAAAGAAGCTTATATTTGAGTATCTGCTCTTAGGAGTGTTACATCCTGAAAAGAAACTGAGTTATTGCAGAGCCTGATGGGGTCTTCCTCCCCAAAGAATTGAAGTATCACCAGTTTTGATTCCTGAAGTGCTCCTTAAAAAAGTTGAGACGTACATGTGCAATCTTTGGACACTTTATTATATTTGAAAATATGCTTATCGTAGAATGGTTTGGGTTGGAAGGGACCTTAAAGACCACCTAGTTCCAATGCCTCTGCCACGGGCAGGGACACCTTCCACTAGACCAGGTTGCTCAAAGCCCCATCCAACCTGGCCTTGAACACTTCCAGGGAGGGGGCATCCACAACCTCTCTGTATTTTTTTTTTATTTGTTTTAAAAAAAACCCCCGTGTCACCATGCTTTGTAAGCACTCTTCACGGCTGAGATTTATTTTGTTAAATATTAAAACATCTTCAGCAGTTATAGGTAATTCAGCATCTGTCTTTCTCAGTTCTTGACCCCAGTGTGCCGTGGCTGACCCCTGGCCCTGGGCATCAGAGGGCAGTGGTCTCCAGTGACCCAATGCCTGGCTGGTATCTCCAAGTGATAACCTGAAGGTAAAAGGCTGTGGGCTCCTCTCCAGCTGCCTGCTCTGTCTGGTCCTCTGGCAGGGAAGCTTCTGTGGGGAAAAAGTGGTGGCAACGGGTGACATTTTCCAGAGCTAAAATAAAACTGGGGGGGAGGGAAATTACCCCAAAGTGGGAATACAGCTGAAGACTGTGTTTTTGTTTAGCAGTCTGGAGCAGCCCAGTCCTACACCCCAAATATTTTTCCTGTAGTCAGTATCAAGCCCTAAATGTGATGTTTTGACTGTGTTTACCAAACACTACGGTCAAAAAGTCTTGCTCCCATTGAATAACATAATTTTTGTTTGTACATATTGTTGTGTTGGAAGGTTGCGTGTCGTCCTGTGGCTTTGAGCTGTGATATCCATCAAGTGCTTCCCTATTATTACTTAAACCCTTACACCAGAAAACATGTACGTTCCTCGGGATGTTTCGTTCAGGTTTTGGTGTTGTCGCACCTGTTGCTATTGTCTAAGCCAGAAGATGGAGATGATGGTAAAAGCAGATGGAAGCCGTGGCCATCCGGAGACGTGGCAGCGGCCAGCTGTGAGATTCCCTCAAGCTTGGCCGAGAAGCTCATGCTGGATGTCTGGCCTTCTTGTTTTCAAACAGGCTTTGTTTTTCCTTGCTGGTTTTTTGTAGTGCTGTTTTGTAGTAGGAATAAAAGAGCAGATTACTGTTCTCCGTCAGGAGAAAGGAAAGGAAGAGGAGACCCCTGTGTGGATCTTCTCTGGAGGTTATCTCAGATGGTTTTCAGATGATTGTAGAAGGGGAGTGTGCCAAAAAGTTGAATCATTGCTACAGTGTCATACCAGAGGCCTGAGTTTTCCAGAATACTTTTGTGTTGCACATAATGCCCACATCTTGAATGCTGAGCTCTGAAATGTTTCCTCGGTGATCCTGTGGTGCTTTGATGAGAAAAAGTCTTTTTGAATTACAGGGATTGGTTAGCTGTCTTTTAGAAAAATAAATTCCAAGTGGTCTTTGTTAACCACTGAATGATAGGTTATTGTGGCATAAAATAGAAGTTCACTTAGACTGCACATTTTTTGTTCTGAAATCGGCAGGAGGAGGAAATGCTGATATGGGTGTATACATGGGAGGAAGATTTATCAAAGAAGCATACATTCACACACCCTCTCTTTTTTAAAGTTATGGTCAGTAAATGATAGGCTTCCTTCCCTTGTTTTTGAATGCCAAATAGATTTCTAACGAAATTATTTATATACACATTCCTTTTAAAAATATAAAGCATCACCAGGTCAGAGCAAGGCCCCAGCGTCCAGTTTAAAGTGGGAGATAGGAAACTTCAGGCACAACCTCCAGCCTTTCCTGTCAGCACAATTTCTCCCCAGGAAGGGAAGGTGGATAATGTGAATTTAACATTTCATTATCGATAGGTCGCGTATCAGTCTCTTGCTGCTTATTTTAATGTGTATCGGTTGCAACAGACGCTCCTTGTGACTGGCCGCCTTAAATCTTACTGCTGTAACTTTGAGCACCTTTATGGCTTTTTTGCTGCTTCTCTGTTGAATATGGCTCATGGTGTCAATGGCAGTGGAGTTGGGTGTGCGTGAGCGCGGCGGTGAGGTCAGTGCTGGCAGGGGTACCCGCTCCCTCGCAGCACCAACGGGTCTTCTCCTGCCTTCTCCATCATCACAGCACCTTAGAGTTACTTTTTTAAAAACATACAAGCAAACACAGAAAAAGGAAAATTATCTAACCTGCGATCCTAAAACACTAGATACCGAGGGAAGTATTTTCCCTAGGCCAAGCAAAAATATACGAATGGAAAGTTTGTTCTTCATTGCTGGACCTGCTAGATGTGGTCTATTTATATTGCTGAACTCGCTGAGACAGTCAGGATGTTAAGTTTCAAAGCAAATGAATGTGTATGTGTGCTTGCATAGCCTTCCTTCTTCAGGGACATTCTTCCTGTTTCCTTTTCAGTGTTTCTCCTAAAATTAGTTTCTTTCTGACAATAAACACAATTGGGTACTCTTATATAAAATATCATGAGTAAAGGGGAAAAATGTTACTGGTTTTAATAGTCTCGCTGTGGGTCTGAGTGATGCTGGTAGCGATTAATTAGTACCACTTGTTGTTTCACTTGGTGGTGTTCAAGCCGTAGAAACCAAGGGCATGCTTAACCATAAATGACCAAACCATCTCCTGAAAGGCTTTGTTTGTAACTGGGTTGAATGATCCGTAATTCTGCAAAAATGTTTCTTTCTTTAGACTTTGTTACCAATCTTTACGTTTCAATGGACAACTGTAATTGCTTTTATGGTTACCATTCGTCTAAGGATTTAAAACCTCCTCTTCCCTCCCTTCTGCCCCTACCGTGCGCTGGCCCTGCAGGGAAGGCGTCCTCGCCAAAGGCAGAGAGCCGGCTCCCCGTGACCGCCGCGTTAGGAACGTACGTGCCCGCAGCCGCCGGTGGAGGACGAGCAGTGGGTGTTTGCAAGTGCCGGTCCCTCGTACGTCCTCCGACCGGCTCTGCCTTCTCGCTCGGAGGGGACACCTCAAGCCCTGGGGCATGTCACCCACGCGGCTGGGCCAGAAGGATTTTGGGGTCCCGGGTGGCTTAGACTCCCGCTTGGATCTGTCGTCTTAGAAATCACTTCCTTTAAAATCCTTCACGCTTGCAGACTTCACTCTCTGTTTTCAATTCTCTTCCTTTTCAGAAAAGAAAAGGGCAGAAAAATGAGTGAACTAGAAGAAAGCAATTGGCAGAAAACCCAGTGATCTTTAGGTTCGATCAAGCTGTATTTTGCTGTACTGCAGCGGGAGCAGCAGAGGGAGCACAAGTTAACACATAATTCCTTTACTAAGAGCTGTACTGTCATCGCTGATGATATTTTGTTCGATGGGTGAAGATCAAGAATGAAAAAAAAAAACAAAAAACCCAGCCTAGTGAGTTTGCCATAGGACAGGAGGATAATGTCCTCTGTATTAAATGTGGAGGGGTAGCAGATGAAAATGTATCCTGTTACGGCTTCTGGTTTAAATTTTAGGTTGTGGTCTCCGTGCAGCTCCAGGTTGCATGATGTCAGTACGATTTCATGCCAGGGTGCAACCGAGGGAAGATTGATGCTGTGTGGTTTTGGGGGGCTGTGGTGCCGTCCTGCCTCACGGTATTCTCCTAATAGACCTGAAGCAGCAGATTAATAATTGTAGGTATTGAAAGGGAAAATGATGACAGCAAACTGGCCAAGTTATCTTTGGTGGGTGAGGTCAGAGCCGTGAGCTGGTCAGGCTCTTACAGCACACAGCAGCCTGACCTGGCCTCCAGGCAGTATTTAAAGCAGAGCTTCGTTTTCCTTGAGTTTACAATCACGTACCAAAAAAATCTTTTCCTTGAAGTCCATTGTGTCCTTTCAGACCTGGGCAGCATGCGCTCTCTTCATCCCGCAGCCCTTGCTGCCCACCCCGCCGGGGCAGGTACGTGGGCTTTTGGAGCGGATTCCCATCACTAAATCGTATTTGTCACTGTTGTCTTAACCCTTAGGCCTGCAATTTTGTCAGCTGTTTTTCCCATAACCAAAACTTTGGACGGGACTGAATTTCCTCCTGCCAGTCCCCGAAGCAAAGTCCTGAATAGGGTCAAAGAGGAGAGATACGTTGGGGTTTTTTTTCCCCCCTCTGGGAGTTTTGATAAACAAAATGCTAGCTTTAAAGCTTTTCCTTCAGGTTAGAGATTTTCAATAGCAAATCTTTGCTTTGTTGAATTATTCAGCAGAAGTAAAGGTTATTGAAATGCGCACAGATAGATGGCTGGAGACCTAGAGCGATAACTTTAAAAAGCCCTGGCAGCACTGGGGGCAGGAACCATTTTCAGTCTCAGACAATAGAAAGAGTAGAAATTTCTTTGTGCAGAAAAAAATAAACCGCTGGTTTACTTTCACAAATTCACCCTTTCCACCTTGCTGTTTTATTCAGCGGTCTGCTTTGTTTCCGAGGCCACCGCTGACTGTACACCGGAGATAGGCATGGACCGCTAAGAAATGAAAGGTTATCTGAGCAGGTCAGGCAGCGAGTTCATTGTTTTCCAGGAACACTTGTTCAACACACAATTGTGTAATGCTCAGAGCTACCGCGCAGAAGTTGGATGCGCAGATGGTAGCCTTTATTATTCATTACTTATGAAATCAATTACCAACTCTATAGATTTTTAATGTAATTCGCTTGATAGCTACTTTTAAATACCTTCTGGAAGTGGCTATTTATTCTCCTAAGTATTGATTTTCATGTTTTGGAGAAGCTTCCCTGGTGTATCTCATTCACAGTTCTCCCTTGAAATCTCCACAAGGATCAGCTGGACTCCAAGCACGTAAGCAGCACTTCCCAAACTTCTGTAGGGTTTTCTCTGCGTCAGAGCACTGGTCTGCTGCTGCCCAGGGGTCCATCTCCCACGGCCGTGAAGAGGGGATTACTCAATGAATAGCTTCAGGCTTCAAGACCAAAGAGACCACCGTGATGCCCAGCCTGATCCCTGGCTTTCAGAGGCCACAGAGCTCCTCTGCTTATTAAAATGCATCTCAAAGATATCTAATCTTTCTCTAACCTTTAAAAAGGTGATGCAACTCCAGCACAAGTAGGGAAAACCTGCCTTTTTTTTTTTACTCATTCCGGTGGTGGTTGGTTTTCTTACGGGCGGTCTCATAATAGATTAGAACAAGGTGAGATGCAGTTACTGGCTCATTTGCATGAAGAATCTGCTTATAAAAATGTTTAAGGTCTAATGCAAGACCTCGGACATTATGTATCTGATACAAAACACGGTTGCCTGTTGTAGTCTATCTTTTTAAATGGCTCCCTTTCCTTTTCCAGAAGTAGGGAACTAGAGATCAGAAGCCACAAGCAGGTGTCACCGTGGCCGTCCCTGTTACCAATGATGGATAGAAAGGTGACTTTATCCAGTGTTGGTACTTTACCCATCTAATACTCTTAAATGCAATAGCTTTAAGGAAAACCTCCAGATGCTGATATTGGAGAGGTAGATATATTTTTTTTTTCTCCTTTATAATGGTGTTGGCTATATTTCTGCCACGAATATGAGTATCATTTATCACATGCCTTGATTTAGCTTCAGCCAGCTGTTTTTTATTGAAGAGCTGATCTTGTTTCACCAGCAGGAGAGCTCAGAAGCGATAGAAGTAGCACCCGAAGTGCAAAATACAGAGCCTAGTATCATCTGTAAACTTCCAGCACTGGCTGTTTTCGCTTCTAGCCTTCCCTGTTTGTTTAATGTAAATGTTGGAGATTGAGCTGTGGCATTTTTGTGCAAGTGAGCTGTGAAGGTAGTTCTCTTCATGTGTGCCTCTGTCTTACCAATATCCTGTGTGGGGAGAGAAAAATGTACATTTGCAACGGAAAACCAAAATCATTGTAATTTGTGACTAAGTTATTTTTTGAGGTAGACAGCGCAAAAAGCAATATATGAGCATATCCGCTTGTGCAGATGTAAAAAAATTCAGAGCTTTGGGACTGGATTTACACAGCCGTTTTTGCAATTGAAAGACCTCTCTGCAAATAATGAGGCAAAGGCAATCGGGTTTGTCACTTCTCATTTCTTTCCATTCTTCTTTTTCTCCCCTGAGGAGCAGGGTTTGGCCTCCAGAGCTCTGCTTATGGGCAGTATTTAGTGATGTCCCCCCGGCGCTGCTTCACTGGTGTTAAGTGTCGGTAGGTTTGTCTCTCTCAAGCCCCTGGATGCAGGTAGTTAGCTATTGCAAGAAAGAGCGAAGAACTGAACAGTCGCACACCTGGTAGATCCATTTTTTCATTTTCTTAGAACCAAAGAGTAGTTTGCTTTATCCTAATCCAGTATTCAGTTAGCAAATTCTGTCGAGGCATTGATCCTGTTTCCGAAATCATATTCCTGGCTCTTGAGGGAGAGGCCATCAAGATGAGTGTAGGACTACTTGGTCTGTCAGAGCTGTACTTGAAACAGCACATACCCTGTTGGTTTAAAGAAAAAAGTGATATAAGGAGCTAGCAACTTGTTTTGTCTCCAGAAGAGATGGAAGGAGGTGGTTTGCTACACAACTGATGGTGCTGCACAGTACAGCTCCCCGCCAAAAAGCATTGTGTGTGCTAAAAGTCAACATGGGTTCAAGGGAATATTGGACAATATATAGAAACCACATCCTGCTCGAGAAGTCCTTGAACAGAAAATGGCTGGAAGCTGGGGAAGTGTGGGGGGAATTATTCTTACATGCGTCCCTGTGCTTTTTTTATCTCCGTGGTTTTAGACTTGCCTTTTCAGCCCCAAATCATGGGGGCGGGAAGCAAACAAACCCAAAACCCAGCAATAAAATACATTATACTTAAGAATATTTTCTATACATGCTTTTCATAAATCACATCTTTCACAAATAATAACTGTATGGAATTGAGGTTGGGCTCTTGCTTACTGCAGTGTTGAAGGCCTGAGCAGGTGAACCTTTGGTTGGACCCAATATGATCATTCTCATGCCATTACATAGCAGTACAGGCAATTAAAAGATAAGAAGGCTGAAGGAGAGGTACAACCTGACAAGACATTTAAATCAACCACATTACTTTGAGAGCATCTAGAGAGTAAACAAAAGGCCAGAGAGCTTTTGATCATCATAGCTATTTAAGATAAGAACCACATCAGTGCTCTGCAAAGAGGATGTTCGAATAATTGTTTTTGGACCGTTTATGTTCAAACAGAAATTATTTTCATGCCTGTTAGTGGAGAAAGATCGTTTCTGTGCCCATCACCTAAATGACAGCAGACAAGAGAAGGGAAGACTGAGAGGAGATGTGCCAGCCGTCAGAAACATGGGTGGTTCCTGCAGCTCCATCTCTTTATTGGACAACAAAAAAAGCTATTTTTGACTTGCTGCATCGAGGGAGGGATTGCTTAGTCACTTGGACAACTTGTTAATAGCAAAGTTAGTAATGCCTTGTAAGGGCATGTCCAGGGAGTTTGTAAAATAGTTTTTAGTATATATTTCTTAGAGTGGTTACAGAAGTGCCTGTCTGGGATACCACAGGTACAGTTGATCCTCTCTTTGGGCATGGGGATGAACCAACTAGTTGCTTTCCAGATTTTTCCAGCCTTATTTTTTTGGTTTTTGTAATGCAGGACAGAAGAACTTGGCATTGTTTTTAGGACTGCTAATCCTAGCAGGGTTGAATAACTCAGACGTACCCAAATTTTAGGCCAAGCCGAAATATAGTACAATTAATAAATAGCAATTCAAGCTGCAGTGCCCCAAAACAAACAAATGTATTCTGAGCTGGAAAATGAATTAAGGCACTTCTGAATAAATTGCTGTCAATGCTAGGAATTTTTTGTACGGCGGCTTACCTTTCTACTAATAATTGTTAGTCCTATAAACGTTCTAGCTTGGTTTGAACAAAAAACAGTTACAGTATTTTTTATTTTTTTCCTTTTTACTCTTCTCTAGTTGATTTGACAAGAAGCAATGGCTCGCTTCCAGCCATTTATCTTTCTCTAGCAAATACCTACCTGAGATGTTGTGGTGGTCTGTTAAGGCACATGCTTTCTCTGCAGCGTGGGGCATTGCATTGTTCTGGCGAGAACAAGGACTGCCAAAACCAATACTGAGCTGAGATTTCAGATTCATTTTTTATCCACTGTTGCCTTCTTGATGTGCATCCCTTTTTCAGTTAAGAGGATGTGTTTCACAGTGTCAGGAAGGGCAGTGTTTTTCCGGCCCCTGTGTTCATTTCTGAATCTTTTTTGGTCATAATTTCTGTTAATAATGAAAGCTTCACGCAGATATGTATTTTGGTTTTAATTTACAATTCTTCAGCTGCTGCATAGTGTGTATGGAAAAAGCGTTTTGCCGTTTGCAGCATTGTGTGGGGGTACAACAGAAATGCATCATTTCAAAAACGTGGGCAGAAGCTGGATAACTGGCTGCCTTTCTCAGAGCATCTTCGTGAATGTAAAAAAACACCAAGGGTTGCTAAAATATTTATGTACCACTGTAACTCTACAGAGGAGGAGATGTCACCCAAAGAGGTCAAAGTGGGGATAAATAAATAAATAATGCACATTCAGAAGCCATTGCTGTTAAGTAAAGATTGAGCGAGCCACAGGTTTTATTCAGCTAGTATGAAGTTTCTTACAAAATCTGTGAAGTTTAAGGTGAGAGATCTTTGATCTTTTGCTGTCTGGGTTTGGTCACTATTGTATAAGGGCATTATACCAATGTGTGGATTACAACGGTAACTCCATAGTGTCAATATTTGCTTTTAAAGCATGTAGGTTTTGAAAATACATGCAGGTATGTATACAGACATTATGTAAAGACAGCAAATAGATTTAAACCCCACAAAGAAACAAAAACCAAAACCCAAAACCTGAGATGGTATTTATTTATTCGTTTTTAATTGTATTTTAGTCTCTATTTCTTTGATTAGAAGTGGAAGAGGCTATCTTCTACCATGTACTCTGTCACCTAAAATAGTGTTAATAGGTCCAATCTTGAGTAAAGTAATAATTCGGAAGATTTGTATTTTTGTGACTGTTTTGTCATGGATGTAACTGAAGCTTGAAATCCTAAAGTCCTTTACAGGTCGTATGCCAAAATAGATGAATACTGTTCTCTGAACTTTACAGATGATAATCTGTCTACCAGGGACAGATTTCATTAGGAAAGTGATGAGGGTAATTAGAATGAAGGACAGACTTACAGAAATGGGAGACTTTTTTTTACTAAGAGCCCTATAAAAAAAATTTCCTTCTGTAAACACAGCTGCCGTATGAAATGTTATTTTAAAATATATTTTAAGTGTCATATAAATGTCTAATTGACAGCTGAGATATTGCAGAATGTAATCTGCGTGTGTAGGTCAGGAAAAGAAAGTGATAATTCAGTGATGAGATTGTTTTTGACACAGTAGTTGCAAATTCAAACTTTATGTATGCTTCTCATCTACAGATTTAGATAATATGTACCTTTTCTTATGGTACTTAAATCTCCCAGGACATTCATCCTCCCCATAACACTGTTTTCAGCTTCATCAAGAGCCTGTTTAAAAGACTTGGTTAGTTGTTTGTGGAGGGGAGCGGAGCAGTGTTATTTCCCTGCATTTTCATGGCCACAACTGGCACAGAAGCCTTCAGTTGGCCATGTGTAGATGGCAGCATTTACCTACTGTACTTTCTTCTTAAATGACTTCAGGTGATGGGCATGATTAGTTCTCAGTGCTGGAATAAATAATCTTTCAAAAAAACCCAATAAGGATCAAAGCTAATTTTGTCCCAACAGCTGAAATAAATGGGGTAGGTGAGTGGGTGAAAGAACGTGTATGCACTGCTGACACTGTCTTTCTGGCAAACATAAAGACACCAATCCTGCTATGGGGGTGGTAGTTTCTCTACAAGGAAAAACTTAAAAGCGCCGTCTGCCTTTGAGGGTTTGGCTGTTGGGGCTAAAAAAGGGCAGCGCTGGGTGTTGGTGGGTCCTGATGAGAAGTGCTGCCTTGGGACCTTGCCTCTCGGCCATCGTGCCTGCAGCGGTGGCTTGCCTTTCCCAGAAACAGCATTGCTGTTGGTTTGGGTCTCATCTGTGTGTCTGCTGGTTTTCACTGTGAAAAATCTATATGAATGCTTTCCAAACTGTTTTCACCTATTTGAGGTTTGACTCTTTTAATAAATGGCTTATTTCTTGTTTTTCAAGTTTAACTTGAGTAACAAATGTGAGTAATACAGAAATTCTTAGAGATCTCTCTGTAGGATTTTTCTTATTTATTTAAAAACATTTTTAGTAATTGCATACAGAAGGATTAGACACACCACACCCCCCCCAAAAATAAAAAATCTTGCCATGAAGTCCAGCTTTTGGACAAGTAAGATACAGTTTTTGGCAAGTAAACACCGCATGGCACAATTTGAATGGCCGGCAAGCACCGCACAAGGCAGCCCTCTTCATTGTGCAGCACGGGGAAGACTTTTGAAGAAAAAATTTCAAATCACGTTGCTATTTGCTTTTGACCTAGTTTATTGCACAACTCTGTAACATGCTTAGGATCTGTTAAACTACTATTATTATTCCTCCCATTACCTTGCACTAAGCAATCCATCGCCCGCAGCTCATGAGCAGGAGCTCGTGTCCTTCTGAGCAGGCGACTGGCTGGTAGGTGTGTGATGCTGTGAGAAACTCTTAGGTCAAATGATGAAGCAACTTTCAGTGTGTGCTAGCGAGGACCACAGTTCAGTATTCTACTTTCTTCCATAAACTCAGATTATGAACATACAGTACAGACCGCCTCTGCCCCAAAGAGTTTGCAGTATGAATAAAATCATTAGAGCAGAGTGCACTGGGGAAAGCGAAAAGGAAATACCTAAGATTGAAAAAAAAAATCTTCAAATTATTATTGTTGACTCATATTTCTGGCTATTATATTAAATATAAAATGAGATGAGAACAAAAACAATACCTGGAAACCCCATGGTGTCCAAAAGTAGGAGGGATCTCACTGTACGGGGTTTTAGTATTAGAAGATTTTTATAAGAGTCCATGACTTTGCAAGTTCTGTTGCCATAAGGATTGGCAGTGAAGCATAGTAAAGTAATAAAAGGGCAAGGCCTGGAGCCAAATACTTCTGTTTGTAATTGTGGTGGTGATGTGCAGAGCAGCAGGAAGAGCAAATCAAATGCAGATGGTTTTTGTATGAAGTCTTGACTTTTATTGGTGATAGTGCTCAAGGTGGTGTTGACACTGAAATATCTCTGTATAAAGGCAGTGTTTAAAAGGAATGCAGGCAAGTATCCTGCACGTCATAGATGGTGCCATGCTGCAGTCTGAAGCTTCATTTTGGTTGCCCTCTCAGTTTTCTCGCTGAGGTCTCTACCACGTTGGTCTTACCAACTGCTCGTAGTAAATGCACAACCAAACTGTTTCCTGAACTGTTACGGTATCACAGGAGAGAGGGTTGGGAGGAACCTGTGTGTTTTCCAGCACAGAGGTGGGACCCGGTGTGCCTTCGTTATTCCTGGCTTCTCCTGCTCCTTCCCTGACTCTCCTCCCTTCCAGCACTGCAGCATTTCCTTCTGTTGCTGACCTAAGTTGCTTTTATTACTGTTTAAGTCCTTTGGTTTTCAGACATGCAGAACAATTTATTCCCTTGCTCTTCATGGGTTAAGGCTATTTCCGTATAATTTCTCCCAGTCTTCTTTTTCTAGACTGAATCTCAGCTCTTTCAATATCATTCAGTTGGTGGGTCATGTTTAATGACTATGGTCATCGTTGCACCCCTTTTCTGAGCTCTTTCCTTTGGATCCACACTATTGCTGGGTTTCTCTACTGCAGTTTGATCCGAGTGCTGTAGCTAAGGTGAGCCTGTCAGTAGCAGAACAGAAGGATTATTTCTCATGCCAGACGCATGGCACTCCTGGTTTTATGCCCTAGCACGTTGTTTGCCTTTCCTGCAGCTGGGGCACATTATTGGCTTGTGTTCACATGGGAAGACCCCCGTAGAAGGGTGCGATATCTGTGGGTTTTCCCCTATACGCACAGTCTGTTGCTCCATCGCTGCAGGAAATTAGGTCTGTTTTACACAGTTAGCTTTCTGCTGGTTTTTACCTCCTTGTTGTCTTCTAGGTGCCTATGAACGCTTTCTTTGGTTGTCTAGGTGGCATGTCTCTTCTTTTGTGTTTCTCTAGAAAAAAAACCTATGTAAGATCTCCTGCCAGTGGCTTGGGAATGAGCAGGTAACCTTTCCTCCTTCCCTCCCTCGCTTCTCTTTCAGGAGTGATCCATCATGACAAGGAAACAATGCTGGGACATAACTGCTCTCCAGAAGGGACATATTAAACAGCTCATACCTCCCATGTCAGAGGCGTGTGTTGGAAGGTCACTTGTAAAACATCAGAATATATTGACTACACATAGATGTCATGCTGCGTTGCCCACAGCGTTGCCTGCTTGCTCAGGAAGGATATTGAAGCATGCACAGAAGAGCAATAAAAATTATGAGAAGATTGCAGGTAGAGAATAAGGCCAAAGAAGAAAGCCTAAGGGAGCTAGTTAATTTTTCAGTGTTTGGCCAGTGTTTAATCTGCCTACTTAGATACAGAGAGAGACATATGTATTAACGGTAGTGGAATAAAAGTAGCGAGGTTAGGAAGGGACAGTGACCTGAGTCAACAGAAGGAAATAGGTAGATTTTTGGAAAACTGTACCTTCTGTGGCACCACCACTGCCCCTAGTAGCTAGAAGAGGAGGGGATGAATTGTGGGTGAGGTTGGGAGTGATAACTCGGGTGATCTTTTCTTCTCCTTTCCGTAAGGAAGCAGCAGACGCTGAAAATCTCACATTCCTGTGTGCAAGTAGGTGTATACTCTGCCAAGGAAAGCAGTATTAGACTCTTCCCACATAAGTCAGATTTAATTAATACTGTTACATTAATACACCCATAGTCATGTTAACTCAGCCCATTTATAACTGCGCAGCTGCATTTTAAGCAAGCTACAAACAATGGAAGACTTCTCACAGCATTTTCCAAAAAATGGGGTATATTAGCAAGTCTAAGTTGTGCCACAAAGGTGCGTACCACCACTGCTTCAGTAGGATGAGAACACAGACAGTACAAATTGCATGTCTAGCAAAATATTTCGACCTCCTCTACTTGGTTCACGTGTACTTGGCAGAGCTGAGACTAAAACTGAGATAAAAGCTCTTGTTTGCCAGCCCTGAAATAATCTCAGTAGTGGGCACCCAGTGGGAAAGCAGCCATTCCCGCAGGATACTGCTCTGTGTGGAGCTGGCAACAGGGAATAAAAAGGCGGTCTCTATTAAATACTGAATATATTTTACCTTCTGTTTGAAATCATCTTTCTGAGACTTTATGTAGGCTTTGAGGATATTCGGTAGCTTTGAGCTTTGAGGCATGCCACCCTTCAAACTCCCACTGAAATTACTCTGTTATCCATCCCTCCTACTGAGATCCCCCTGCAGCTGGTCAAGCTTTGCTCTGAACTAAGTCTTAATTTGATACCTTCAGAAACCTTCTTCTTAAAATATCAGGGAGGGTTGATGCTGACAGTTCTCTTTGGTTTCAAATGTGGTACTTTGCTTTTCCTGACCATAAACTTTTTGTTTTGAGGAGACTTTTTACTAAAGTATATTTAACAGGACATTTTTATTAAATTCTTTGTTTGTAAAACACCACTGCTAGCCAACGAATACTTACGATGAAGCTCTCCAGTGGAGATTTTTCTTTTGCTAATGCATTCCTGGAAGGTGGCTCTTCCAGTTTCACACAAACCCTTTTGTACTTGAAAACATAAAGCCCAGTCCTACTACACACACCTTTTTTAAACTGAACTTTTGTCAGGTGGGTCGTTAGCTTAGTCCCATCAGTGGGTTCATATCCACTACATGAACTTAATATGGTTTTTTTGCTTGGCTTGAAGACATTGTGAGATGAACTCTGGTCATGTTTGTAAGGTTATTATTGACAGTGCTGACCAGGTGCACGCAAGCACATGTGAAACCTTAAGAGCAGATGCCATAATTACAGAATTCCAGATGTACTAATTTATTCTTTTTTTTTTAAGATGTGCATTGATAAATCATTAGGAATTAAATTTACCTCTTTTAGTTTGTTTTTAAACTGTACCCTATAAGTGCAGGTGTATTTTGCAATAGGGTCTGCTGAGAGGATAGCTCACTCCACAGCACTGCCCTGAATCCATCGGACTTTAAGGCTCTATCTGTTAGCAAATGCAGTAACAACCTGCTTTTTTTCTCTCGTGCATCCACTCTGTAAAAGTTATCTAGGTTACTGGAGCATTTGGCCCTTGGCGAGCGTTACCTGGCCCTATGCCAAATGAGGCACACGGCTTCTGTTGCTGTGGTGCATAAGTTGTACAAATACGAAGATTTTTATGCCGACAGGAAAAAAACATGTCAATTGAAATTCTTAGTCACCTTTTCTTAGTCACATTTTGGAGAAACAAGATGGTATCGCAGCCATTGTACAGAGTTACACAATCCAAAGAGGCATGTGGTAAGAGCAAAATAAATCTTTTTAGACATGGTTGCTGTTTTCTGTTTTGTAGCAGGTGACTAACATAATGGACCACTTTCTGGCATAGTTATTGAAGTCAATAGGATTTACACCAGCAGGAATTTTGATGTAATTTAATTATGATTTCAATACCAGGAAATAAGCTCAAGTTTGGAAGAAAAAAAATTAAAGTGCTGCTCTGTTTCTGTGTAGTCCGATGATATTATTTGTCAAACTGATTATCAGATTTGTGGTGTTAATAGAATTACTCTTAATAAGATGTACACATAAATGTACCAAAAAATCAGAGGAACTGAGTTGTCTTTGCACATAAATTAGCAAATCTGATAAGCTACTATAATATAAAGTAAGCCTGGTACAGAAAGCTTAATTAGGAAGTACCAGTGTGGTCAATGACTGTATAGTATAAAAATTAGTGCAGAATTTGATATGCTTTCTGTGATGATTTTATTAGTTCGGCAACATATTTGTAATGTTGTAGCTGTGTGTTAAGTTAAAGAGCTATGTATATTGGAAATCGATTTGCAGCACACTTCCTAAATCTGCCAAGTATGAAGTTATTAGAACAACACTATATACTGAGCCCAAGAACTAAAAGTTTAAAGTTCATCAAGCTCTTACTGAAATACAGTGGATAAATATGACTTTGAAGCTACTTGCATATTCTTAATGATCTTTTATGCAAATTAAGTGATGATAATATGCTTCATAAGCTGCTTTCTAATGCTGTTCTGACATCCACAGTGTTTTACCAGGGACTGCTAGAGACTTTTGTCTAACATTAATGGATGGATACAGGATGTCTTCATATGTGTCAAACTACCTTAGGTAATTATCTGTCAGTAGAAAATCGATTTAGGATTCCTATTTGCATTTCTGCTGTTCATTAAGTACATGTTCATCAGCCTGAAAAATAAGAAATGAGAAGGAGTTGTGGCAGCAGATATAGATTTACCAGAGGTGCCAACAGGGCTTTCACGCCCTAGGCATGTAGCTCCTGTCTCCTGCGTGTGGGGATGTCCAGGATGCCCGAGACCCTGAAACGCTGCCCGAAGGGATGTCAGAGCAGGTGGGTTCCTCTGGCGAGTTCGATGGTCACCTCTGCTTGGTTGCACCCCACCGTGTGCCCCGGCGTGCCATGGCTGTGGGCTTGCACAGTCCCACTGGGAAGCTTATTCTGCTTTGTAAGGTTTTTCTTTGTGAGGTTTTTTTTGTTGGCTTGTTTTTCTCTAACGGCTGAGATGGGAAAAGTTTTAAAACCGACATAGGGTATAATTATCATAGGCCTCAATTGTGGCTCTGCTGCTACTCTACATGAAAGGTATTGCTGTCTGAAGTCTGCAGATGGTGGGGGAAATGAAAAGAGTTTGCTTTGCCTGGTTCCCTCCAGCTCTGGGTCAGACCTATTTTGCAGCTGAGGCTCCGTGGGCAGGATGGAGTCGGGAGGGGAGAAGCAGCCCTGGGGCTCAGCCACCGGCATGAGGAGGCGGTTTGGAGCCGTTCTCACATCCAAGCGTGATGTCGGTGTCAAGCCCAGAGAAATACAAGGATTCCCTGCGCTTTTGTGGCCCCTGACACCAGGGTGACAGAGCAGGATCAGAAACGCAATGTCTTGTGCCATATGCTGGCCAGAACATTCACAGAGGTGGGGTGGCATCACCTCAGTACATACAGAAAAGCTTTTTGGAAACCTCCTGCCTGCTGTGATCTGAAATTATTGCACAAAATCAGCAAGACTAATAGCGCCATTAGTTATAAAGAAGGGCAGGTGGAATAACATTGGCTAAAAGTAACTGGACAAAATTAATACTGAAAAAATGTTAACCTGCTTCTCACCCATCTTTAAGAATGTTCAAAGAAATGATTTTAGACAGGAAGAAAGTTAATTTCACTAGGTATTCAACTACTAAACATAAATACAGACAGTCATCGTTTGTTCTGAATTCATACAAAATATTGTAATCATTAGTAATCTTAATGCTTGGCAAAGCATGTACTCCCCCTTAATTTTACAATACCTACTGAAACAAGCGAGTAGACAGTAAGTTGCTTGAAGTATAAACCTATTAAGGAAAAGCACATTACAAGTATTTGTTGATTTTAATTCAATGCGTGAAAGCAAACTGTTTATAAACATTTTTTCTTGTTTGCCTTTATATGTCATCCTCCATATAGCTCTAGTAGTTTAAGTTGCTGTATACTTTTTGTTGTCCGTAAGTGTGACTATTTTGGTGATGACTAGCTAGCAAAGTAGATTTTCTCTGCCTCTTTTCCACATTTATCCAGCAGTAATTTAACAGACTTTGAGACTTACTATGAATTAGTAAATCAGTTTTATTTTTTGTTCAGTTGCATTTATATATTGTTTGCACAAAATCCAGTTCTTTGGGTATTTTTTGTTTGGGGTGGGGGGAGGTTCCCAGTTGCATCACTAGGCATCTGTTGATTCTCCAGGATTTGGACTTCATTAGAGAGATGCAAGGCAAATTTTCCTTGAAATGGAGAGAGTGGAAGAGGCAGTGTTTAGCCATACTCTGCATAGTGTTTATGACCTCATTTAACTGACTATGACCAGATGTGTTTCTACATGACTTCGTTTCCAGGTCTTGCATTTATTTTTCTTTCGAAGTTAGCTACAGCAGCTAAATTCTCTCTAATAACGTTAGGTGCAAGTATGCCAGTTAGAGGGGTATTACACAGCTTTTCATTTGCAAGAATATTTGGTTCTCAGGGAGCAAATTGGAGGAGAAAGTTAGTTTCCTTCCCTGGGGGAAAAAAATGCAGAAAGATCTGTGTTTCTCAACTTGTGAAGCATACAAGATTGTCAATTTAGTAAATATCTCTCGAGGATTAAGGTGTTCTCTAAGGTTCTGGTCTGGATTGAACTTCTTGCAGTCTAACGCCTGTTTTCTTCTGAAGGTCATCTTTTTTAATAGGCAGGAAAGCAGTCCTCCAAGGCTAAAAAGAGTTTTCTCACATGAAAGACCTTGACTAAACTTACAGCTTCCCCTCTGGCGTTTGGTGTTTTACTGTTCTGATTCCAGCCCTGAATCTCTAGGGTGCTATGGGCTCTGGAAAGGCAGCTGTTAAATCTGGGAGCTGAGCAAGGGAGGCCGCTGAGGAGCACGGACTCAAACGAGAAAGCTTGGCTACATTGACCACAGGGTGTGGGAAGCTGGCACATCCTATTAAATATCAACTTACCTTCCATGTTGAAAATGAGGAGATAGCCGTCATTGGAGATGGGAGAGGTGGTAAAACATTTCCTTTTTGCTGGTAATGTAAAAAAGAAGGATAATTAGAATCATAGAATCACAGGATGGTTTGGGTTGGAAGGCACCTTAAAGACCACCTGGTTCCAACCCCCCCTGCAACGAGCAGGGACACCTTCCACTAGACCAGGTTGCCCTGTCCAGCCTGGCCTTAAACACTTCCAGGGATGGGGCATCCACAACTTGTCTGGGCAGCAAATTAATTAATTAATAGGCAAAATTTAATTCCCAGGGAATTCAAACTCCCACTGGCTGAAGGAGATGCTGCATTATGTCAGTGCTCTAAGTGTAAAGTAGATAAATGTTGGTACGTGTCGTGGTAGCTGGTTCTTCTCGGTTCCATTCACTTTGTCATTTTCACTGTATAAAATGGGTTAGAAAGTGTACTGCACTGACCATTTGTGCAATTGCAGCTGGATTGTTGCCCCAGAATATTAGCAAGTTGCACCTGCTTTTTAGTAGTGGAGGAGACTGGCAGAGCAGTAACTTGTCATGAAAACTTTCTGTTTGTGCTGAAGTATGTCTGTTTGCCAGCCTTGCTTTCAAAAATAAATGCCAGAGAAGAGTATCAAATGATTTCAACAGAATGTAAATGAAATAAGTTCAAATATGGCATGACCAGTCTATTTTTCTGGTTCTGAAATTTCTAGATCATCAATATATGTAGTGGCACAGAAAATTAAGACAAAGCAACATCGGAGTCGAGCCTTCATTTTTGACCAGTGTGCTGTGTAGGCAACAGCACGTCTCAAGTTTTATCTGAGGATGCTTGCCGATGCTTCAGTAGACTAAAAATGCAGGGATTCAGGGGGGTACATTGCTGCGAGCCAAGTGCTGGAAAAATGAATTGTTAATGTCCCAGCTGTCTCCTGCCTACTTCATACCTCCTGAGCTTCACGTCAGCCTTTCCCAGCAGAGAGACACGACAGGAGGGAAGGGGATTGTTCCAGTTGCAGTCAACTCAGGCGAACTTGTGAGTTGTGTATGGTAATGGATATTTTGTATTTGCTCGGAGGTTCAAAGTTAAATTGACCTCCAGAGGCATTCCCAATTTCTGCAAGCCAGGTGGTGGAGACCTTGGGACTGATGGACAAAAGGGCTGTAACAGAGCTGAGCTTTATAGGAAACAAGGCTGTGTGACTTAACTGTAACTTTTCAAATTAGCACAATCTTTCCTTACTGTGAGAACTTTTTTTCCATGGATTCATTGTTTTGAAATGAATAGCCATGACTGTTTTCTAGCAAATAGAAAGTTTTGTCTGAATGCAGTTATCCAGCTTCTCAGCCTTGTCTTGACTCTCTTCTGAATGTGAGCACCAAGTTGTGTGCTTGCTTGCCTGGTAGCAGCTCGGACCCCGATTTGGATGTTCAGTACTTTTCTGTGCATGTTTCTGTAGGCTGTTATTAACAAGTTTGGAGTTTTCCTGTGGCCTTAAGAACATGGGTTAGCAAAGAAGATTAAAATGGTGGTGGATTCCATTGCTCAATGAAGTCCCCTCTATTGCATTAAAGGGGTAACGGACTATAAAATATAAATACCACAGCTAGAAGAAAGGAATAGATTTCCTATAGCATTTATTAACGTGTGGCAGACTGTAGGTTCTGGCGGTCTAGATGGGAGAACTGTAATGTTTCTTCTGGCCTTTCTCATTAATTTTGACAGATTTGAGGGGTTTGTATTTCTGCACAAAGAAGTTTGATTAACCCTTTTAGCTTTCCTGTATCATAGGCTCATTTTAATTTGTTCAGCAGTGTTTACCAAGTACATTAGTCTGTGCAACACGTGGAAAGAAAGGCATTAACCTTGCTGGGGTCTTTCAGGATTTTGGGGGGGGCAACTGAAAACAGAATGTGAATGCAGTCATCAATTAGCATTGCTATAAATATTTCCCCTTCATTTCTTTTTACTGTTGTAATTTTAACCTGAATTACTGTAATCATAACCTGTAACGTTCTCCCTGAAGCATAGTGCACATACTTACAGCATTGACATACCACCTCACGTTGGAGAATTACCATGGCCTGGTTGGAGTGCATATGTGAATTACTGGGCTTCAAGAAGTAAGAAAGCTGTTGTGTGTTGTTTGGTGATGCCTATGTAAGGAATATGTTTGAAAAAATGCACAGGCAACAGTTATCAGGAAGGTGTTTTGAATATACCAGCAATCTATAATTCATCATTTTAAGAAATACGTTCTTTTGAGACAAAATATAACATGTCAGCAAATGGCACACAGCTGGGTGTGTGTCACTGATTCATAAAGCATAAAGGAAAGGTAAAGATGCCTTTAAAAAGACATTTAAATACTGTCTTGAAAACTATGTGAATAAGCAGATGGAAACCACAAAGCAAGGTAATGTATCTGAAGTTATGAGAAATTTATATTATCCTTAATATTTGTAAGTCACAATGGTAACATAAATCCATTTTTAATGTTAAATGCACACACTCAGCGGATACTTGAAAACAACCCTCAATATTTGTTTCTGTTGCAGAAAATAGTTTCCTGACCATTTTTAATGTCTGCATCATTAAGTCTCATTTTAATGAGTTTCTGGTCATTTGCACAGATAGCCCATCCCATAGCTAATGATGAGAGGGCTGAGGACCAGGCTACATATGAAATATTTACTGTATTTATTCCAGTTTCAAAGCTTTCCATTCTCTGTCTGTTTCATGATCAACTCACATTTATTGCTTGCTACCAAATGTAACAGATGAGTATATTTCTGCAGTACTATAGAAAGAGAGCAGCACTTCTTAACTTCATTATCAGTAGCTATCAGAAATCCCCTGGCAAAAGTTATTTTAACTTAAGTTGACCTGGAAGATGAAGACATTATGGGTTATGAATAAAACTGTAATGCAAGGTATAGTGTAGATGAGGGACAGCTTTTTACCAGCTTGGCAGGTGCTTAACTTTTGCCACACTGTATTTGCCAGAGGCATTTACAACTTAGGACTTTCATTGTGTCCATTAGGTGTGAGCAAACTCACCTACCTCTCCTGAGCATCAAAACTGACCCTATCTCAAAGAGAAATGTTGGTGACTCGATCAAACAGGAAAATGTCCGGTTTCTGAGGTTCAGCGAACAAAATTCCTTTGAAAGCTTGGCAAGTGGTGGTGGGTTAATGAGAGTGGTGGTACTTGCAAAACTCTCCTTGAGTATCTAAAATGAGATGCAGCTTGGTTTTAAAAAGCCAAACTGAAAGAAACTGCTGTTAAGTTTAATTTGCCTTGTTCTGCACTAACTTCAACCAAATACCAACCACCCGTCCATCTAAAATTACTCACAAGACTTGCACCAGACTATTCTGTGCAGTCTGAAAATGCACAAGTGCTCATAAAAGTGTAGTTTGTTAAAAGCTGATGCCAGTTTTCCCTGATCATCAGTTTTGTTCTTCATCACACTTACACATGTAAGTCTTGTCACAATTTGCTATCCATTTATTCAGCTATTAAAGAAAAATGAGACTTTTATAGTATGTGGTATTAGCACATTATAAAATAATTGCTAGTTACATCTGAATTTATTACGCCATAATTTGACAGAAAAATGGAACGCATTTCAATTCAATGTCATGTTGAACATGCTATTGTCCTTTAGGCTTTGAATTTGATTGAAATTTATCTGTGAAGGAGGCAAATCCAACACTGGCTATGTAACTCTTAGCATTTCATATGGCATCTTGCTAGGCAGGAGTAGTCCTTTTACTTCTGTTCTGCTGTATTCAAGGCTCTTAGTATTATTGATTTCTCTGTAATTCAGGTTTTATGGTTTTAAATGCCAGTTAAGTATCCAAGAATAAATGAAAGGCAACAGATGCGCTACTTTTTCTTTACTTTTTGAGGAGCTTAATAATTTCATATGAATGTTTCAGGCTTTAATTCATCTGGTTTTGGCACCTAGGCTTGCAATATAGATAATATAGAGCAATGGTGGTAAGTCACTAAATGGTGAATTCACAAGGAATTTTCAGAAATGCTAACGATCTCCCCCGCTTCTTTTTTGTTCCATAACACAGTGGTAATAGGTAGCAGTAATGGTATCCATGTTTAATCATTGCTACAACGCAGAATGATTCAGATCCGTTCAGATCCAGGTGGAGGTACAGGTTTAAATTGTTGTGTGTTGTTTGGTTTGTGGTGATATCAGTTAAGATGCTGGATATTGTTCAGGAAAGCACAAATAAGTTTGCTAGTGGATTAACTGAGCCAGTTCTCAGTGAGTTTTTACTTTGACTTGCCTCTTCAAAGGGCACTTGTCCACATAAGAACTGAGTAAATTGTGGAAAAACACTGCAAAACATTTAATATATTGTGCATGCCTGTATGATATGTATTTACTTTAAAAAGGGCATGAAAGTGTAATAGTATACACAAACTGGGATTTTTTTGTTCTATGAATAGAAAAGCTTGACAAACTTCTATCCGCTCAGTTTTATATATATTTGGGGAATGGATGGAACTGTAGCTAGATTATTTCACTGTTATGGTCATCACTGTAGCAATACACTTTGACCCTGTGGTAGTACATTGCCATGGTAGTTTTATAAATCTAAAGTTACCATATGGTTAATTTCTCATCTTTCTGCTGCTTGCAAACTGTGGATTTTCAAATTGCGGTATGTCATTTTTAGACCACGTACCTTAAGATTCCAAAATGAGGATACTGTTTATCTTACTGTCGTGGTTTCAGCCCAGCCGGTAACAAAGCACCACGCAGCTGCTCGCTCGCTCGCTCCCCCACCCCTCCGGCCACGGTGGGATGAGGAGAAAATATAAAGAAAAGCTCCTGGGTCGAGATAAGGACAGGGAGGGATCACTCCCCGCTTATGGTCACAGGCAAAAGGCAGGCTCAACTTGGGGAAGAAACAAATTCAATTTAATTTGCTACCAATCAAATCAAAACAAGGGTATTAGGATGTAAAGCCAAACCTGAGAACAGCTTCCCCCCGGCCCTCCCTCCTTCCCGCCTCAACCCCACTCCCTCCTCCCCCGGGGCTGGGGTCGGTTCCTCACACGTTGTCTCTGCCGCTCCTTCCTCCTCAGGGGGAGGAAGAATCCTCCCTCGGCCCCTGCTCCGCCGTGGGGTCCCTCCCACGGGAGACAGCCCTTCACAAACTTCTCCAGCGTTAGTCCTTTCCGTAGGCTTCAGCTCTTCCCGAACTTCCCTGGCGTGGGTCCTTTCCGCGGGCCGATCTTCAGTCACAGACTGCTCCAGCGCGGGCTTTGCCACAGAGTCGCCGCCATCTTAGGGGGCCTCCGCTTCCCCGCTCACCTCCGTGGGCTGCAGGGGCATCCACCTCCTCCCCCACTGACCTCGGTGTCTGCAGAGTGGTTCCTCTCACATTCCAATCCCCTCTCCACTTCAGGTTTCGCTTCTTAACTCTGTTCTCCCAGAGGCACTACCGCCATCACTGACAGGCTCGGCCTCGGCCGGCGGCGGGTCCGACTTGGAGCCGGGGAAGCTTCTGGCAGCTTCTCACAGGAGACACCCCTGCGGCCTCCTGCCCCGCTACCAGAAAAACGTGTCACACAAACCCATAACACTTATCATCCCGTGAAGTATTTTTTGTATTAATAGTGGCTTCTGCTTTTCTGTGCTGTGGTTTGGTCACAGAAATCACTGGAGGAATGACTGCATGGTACACATGCTTCTGGGGCCTGAGGGCAAGACACAGATTTCTTGCGAGAGGTTTCCTTCCTCCCTTTATCGTTAGTGTCCGTACAGCTTTTGGATAATGTCACATTCTGACTGTGAAAAGGAGGAATGAGGAGGGCTCAGGCTGGCAGCCAGATCTGCCATAAACTGCGCTATACCAATCATATCACCTTATTTCTCTGTCCCTTATTTTTTTCTCCAAATACTACGGTATTGTGTATTTCCCCAAATACACAAATACAGCAATCATGTTACTACTACAAAGATGCCTTTAATCATGTTTGAGAAGTCTGCTGGAAGTTTGTGGTAGGCAGCTATTGATAAAAGCAAAAGCTGATGTTATTAATTTCTCACAAATGCTAATAGTGCTTTTCAAACAGTATGTTTCTAGATAGGTATTTACATTTTCGGTTGTAGAATATTTTTAAACAGAGCATCCACATCTCTACATCCTATGCAATTACTTGTAGTATGTGAAACAAATCCCTGTAAAGCACGCTATGAAGTCTTTGAGGCATAACGTTTTCCCAGTTGCCCCTATCACCAACTGTTCATTATGAAATTACATTGGTAATTATGTTGTTGTCACCATTAACGCTATGAGCTAGCAGAGGCTTCTGAGTCGTTGCCACTGTTTTAATTATTCAGAACTCTTTGGCTGCCTTATTTTCCTTCTTTCCACTGCTTGATGACTTTCTCAGAAAGCTTTCAGGATTATTACATTCTTACCTAGAAAATAATTTCTTACATAGAAGTTTTGCTCTGGCATTCTCTGCATTAAGCCAAGGAAAAAAAATAAGTTGTGTCATACTCTGTGGAAGGATCAAACGGGGCTGAGATTTAGGAGTTTTAGGCGGTGGTGGGGGAAACAGTACAAAAAGGGGGGAAAAATGCAGCATTATTTTCTAGACCTCTCCATGATGCCCAGGTTTGTTGCTGTAATTTTCTTACTAAGAGTCAATATATTATTTTATTTGGTTTAATGTATTAATTTTTGCCTACCCTCTGTTTCTGTTCTCCTACCTGTTAATATAATATAATCATTTCACTGTAAATCATTCCGATTTGTCCTCAAAGTACTTTCTTCTTGATTGTTTGTAAAACTATTGCAATGCTTTGATTGTGAACATACAATGAATGATCACCCTCTAATCTGTTCCACGTGGATAGTGGGCCAGTTTGTACATCCAGTACATAGAACTTCTTGATTCAGTTAAAACCAACAAGACTGATGCTGTTGCAGTTTAACCTACAAGATCACTTAGAAAAACTGTACATTTCTTAAAAATTGCATGCCACAGCATAAACACCCTAGTGAAGACATGACATATATTATCACCTGTGAGGAATGGAGAAACAAAACAAAGGATAAACGCAAAGACATTGAGCTTAGGTTCAATCTTCCAAAGAAAGAATTACAATTTTTAGTCAGGTATTTAAGGGTGCTTAAACTCTGTGAAGAATTTCTAAATCTTATGGTTACATTTGAACATTCATTCTGATTTTTTTTTTCTTGAGTACGTTTCTCAGAAGGAAACTGGTGATTCTCAGCACTGCTAAAATTCTTCCCATACGTTTTTAAGAATACAGAGGCTTGTAGTAATGACCAGTGGTGGTGAACATTCAAAGGATCAAAGATTTGGCATGATCAGGATAATAACTGAAAAACCCAAGAGCTATAATGCAAAGGATAGCTGAGTCGCTTTAGTCAGGACATCAGACAGGGACCTGAGCAAGAAAAGTCTCTTTGGTTTCACTGGTGCTGGAAATACCATGAGAACCATTCTCTTGTGGTATTTCTGCTTCCTGCCACACTAAAATTAAAATATGCAGGAATGCCAGTATATTTCTTTCTTCTTTTTTTTTCTCCTCTTTAAAGTTTACTAAGATTATCAAAATTCAAAGTTAGTTTTGACTTGATTGAAGGGAGGCTTTGGTTTGGTCATTCTTTGTCTGGACTAGTCCAACTCGCCTTCCTAACAGCTGTGTTTGTACTATAATTGTCAACTGCTGACTTGGTAATCAGGGCTTTCTTAGGACTATCCACAATAAAACCACATTCTTCTTATGTCCTTTGGGAGCAGGTGGCTGTGAAGTGTCCCCAGGTCAGTCATGGAGTGTCCCATAGGAGGGCTGCAGGACAGTGTGTATCATCAGGCGTTAACCTCTGTCCTCTCCTCCCAGGCAGCCTAGAAGTGTACTACACTAAAGCTAGAAAAAAGAAAAAGCGTATCTGTCAACCCTTTGAGGGAGGACTTAAACACAGAACCTGTTAAGTAAGTACACTCTGCTCATGTGGTGTATATACATATGTCTACAGTCTCTCTTTGCTCTTCCCTGAAGGTGTCATATTTGAACACATTGAAGTCGATGAGAGATTGGCTGTGGTACATAGTCATTGGTGTTGGGGGAGACATCTGTAATATAGCACTTGGATATTGATATACGATTTGGACTATTAAAAGTTCTCGTTATTGACTGTAGTGGCCAGAGAGTGTAACTTCATAGGTTGATGTAGGTCCTACATATAAGGAAAGATGTAGGAGATCTTTAGGAACCAATAAAAGTCAAATCTCTGAATTTATGCTCAAATAAAACACTTCATATTCTTTATTAAGGAGGATGACTGTAAGAATCCCACATAAGCACACTGCTCCTGCTATTCCTGTGAATGCCTGTTTTCTTTCGCTTTATTTTTCTTCAGTGCACAAGGCCATATATATATATTTACAGAAGTGCTGAAACGATAAATTTGAAAGGTACCTTTTAATTAGTCTTTAATGCTTGTTTTTCTAAATTTTTCTATGTCAAATCCAAAGTCCAACGGCCGAGTAAGAAAATTCAAAAGATAAGTGTGGGAAACTAAAATTGTTGTTGGCTGACATGAAAAATTTTATAAACTGAGTCTCAGCCACCTTCAACATTCCCAGGCCAAAAAAATGTGTTATTCAGCTATTCAGAACATTTCTGGAGATCAAAGTGTGTAGTTACATGTAAATTTGAATCTCAGTTTGGTAAAGGTCCAATATAGTTGTCTTTATTCAGCTTGAGGAAGGGTCTTACTGCAAAACCTCATTGCTAGAAACAGCAATTTTTTAAGCAGAGATAATGTAGACCAGTTGAGTGTTGTTGGGCAGAAAAATGAAGTTTGGAGGCATGTGGGACTTTCTTTTTTGTCCAAGTATATGAGTGGGTCTAATATGCACTGCAGCAGTCTACTGTTAGCAAGAAGAACTTGATAATTGTAGTAGAGGTGGTATAGTTATGATTGACCAAAAAGGTAACTGGGGTTAGATTTGCATGAAGATACAGCTGTCTAAACAAAGATTCTGATATATGGGAGAAAAGTGGGTAAAGGAGGGCTGGTGTGCCCAGAAAATTGAAGTTCTTGGCTGTTTTGCTCAATTTTGGTGAGGTCAGCAGGGAAAGCAGCATAGCCGTATATTTTGAAGATGCAGATTTGGGAAAAAAAAGGGAAACAGAAGGATCTGCTTCTCCAAAGATAGGTTCCCCAGCCCTGCAGGGTTAACCTTTTTCATCATCTGCAAGACCCTCGATGTGCCTGGACGGCCTTTGTGGTGGGAGCCAAGGAATGGCAGTGGAGTCCGAGGGCTTACCTCTGCGAGTGCTCATCCCACTGATGTGCATTTTCTTGTCCTTTTCCCAAGCTGACAGTACTCACGGAGCTGGTTTTTTCCTCCAGGAACAGGAGAGGGGCCTTTCCAGCCAGTTGTCAGCTGCCCAGCCCCTTGGTGCAGCAATGCTCCTGCTGCCTTTGGTGACTCGGGGGACATAGCTGAGTCACACTGCGCCACTGGACCCCGGTTGAATGCACGTGTTCCCATTTCGGAAGAACCGAACAGCTCTGGTTGACTTGCTGTCATAGCCATTTTAAAGCTCCCTATCGTGGACACTTGGGGGCTGTTGTCTGGGTCCCACAGATAAAAACCCCTGCACGTTTCTAAATGTCCCCTAATCTGATTAGGCTGAAGCCTCATCTCTCTCCTTGGCAAATTGCCTTGAGACCAAGGATGAAGCTGGATGAATCTAAGTTGAATCTGTTTTAGCCTTCCCAGGACTAGTGTTTGCCCCCAAAATGTTCCAGAGAACATACAATATTTTGTAAGTCCGATGTGACCTATGTTTGTTTGAGCAGACCTGCAGTGCAGCCATGCAGAAGAGAGGAAAGGCAGGGCGTACGAATCTGCAGCGTATAGCCAGGCAGTGCAGATTCGCTGGCATTAAGCAAATTCACCTTAACAGACCTCTTCGTGATCCTGTGAGTACCCAGAAACTTGCCCTGCTGGCAGAGGAGACCACCACCATAGCCTTGATGGTCAGCTGGCTCTGCTGAGGGCAGCCACAATGAGAAGGTCCATCTGTGGCCACATAAAAAAGCCGTTCTGGCCGCAAGTGGCCCGTGGCCACAGGGAGGGAACCCCCCCGCTACGCTGCAGGAGCAGATACGAAGCTGCTGTAGAAGGCTGCAGTCTGCAAATGAGGAATAAGGTGAGGAGGGCATTTCCCTGGAATTTGTGGGAGGATATGAAAATACTTGGAGTTTCTAGCCCCACAGTTCCCTGCTAGCAGCCTGTTGATGCTGTGGGGGAAAAGCTTTTAGGCATTTCTAGAAAATTACCCTGTTCTAAATGTGAAACTAGAAAGTAACACTTTGGCCTTGTGTGTTTTATTTGCTAAAATCTGTTTAGACTTATAGAGGATTTCTTCTCAGAGAGGTGCCACTATAAAACCCTTCTAACACTGCAAAACATCAGCCGGCATTCAGTCCTATATCTTTAATTCCCTTCCACTCACAGAAAAAAACCTGTGGTTTCTTAAGCGAGTATAGCAATGCTTTTTCTACCACAGCTCTGGGTAAAGAGCTTTTCTTCTGCTGTTTGGGCAGCCTTCAGTGATGGAGTGGATTTATCCTTTTGTCCTGATGATTGAACGTGTCTTAAATGTCACACCTGTAAGTTTAATTAGGTGATTTATTTAATTTAGAGGTGTGACATTCCCATCCTTGAACTACTTATGCTTACTTTTTCTGTCTTTATCCTTTTTTTTTTTCTGGCAGGGACAGAAATGTTCTTACCAATTCAATCTATTTCTTATTACATGGCAGTAGACCTCATTTAATTAAATGCAAAGTTATAAACTAAATGGTTCCCAAATGTATAATGTTTTCAGTATTTAACAAAAAAAAAAAAAAAAAAAAAGAAAACCAACCCCGAACCAAAAAGAAAAACCTCACTAGCAAGTGTTTGCCAAGTGTTTGTATTGCTTTGGCAGGTATTTGGAATAGGCTTTGTAACTAGAGGTACTGCTAGATAGAGAAGAATTAATGTCTTTATGAGAAAGTCACCTCTTTTTTCTGGGGAAATGACATAGGACCACGTGTGCGTGCATGTCCCAGCATCCATGGGTAGGCAGTGAAAGGATGGGTGGAGGATTTTTTCTGGTGCCCACAGTGGGCAAGCAGTGCTGCTGACTCAGCGCTCGAGGGACGGATGGAGCCGTTCTGCTCTCCCTGCCCTCCTCGCCATGCACAGTGCCCTGATGGCAGCACAAGAAGCAATCGCACCTCTTAACACATGTAGTAAACTGGTCTTTCTGGTACATGTAGCGGTCTCTGAGGTGCATACCCCCATGGTGGTCCCCAGGTCCCCAGTGCATTTTCACATTGAGATTACAAGTTGGGCCATGTATGCACTCAAGGTCTCCTGGACTAACTGAATGCAGTAGTGCCTGGGCTATAACTTGTGCTGCAGACCTCTCCGAGATGTTGTTCCAGCACAGACTGAAAAACTGATGCTCTCCAGTTGTGGGAAGGAGTAACGATTCATGTCAGCTTCTCCAGGGAAGGCATGCTCGTGCTCGGCTGTGCTGTTGGGACTGGCTCGGTGGGCGAGGAGACATGCAACAGCTCTGCCGTGTCCCTCGCCTTGTGTCTGCTCCGAGCAGGGAGGCTGGCATGGCAACCTGGCCTTTGTTATATATGTGTGTATACGTGCACACGTGCATTTAGAGCTGCTTATGGTCCTTAGTGCCAGCCCAGCTATGTGTTGGTTCCACTGGGTTGCCACTTCTGGGCAGACCTGGGAGAGGTCCTAGTGTGTTAGTTGGTCCTATTGAAATGGAGCTCAAAATAACTTATTTGAACAATCAATCTCTTTTTAAAACTGTATGAATATTGACTGAGCTACACATGTTACTCATTTACCAGTACTGACAAAATAACCTGTATTTCATTATGGTTTTGGTGGTGATGGGGGGAAAAAACATGACTGCTTGTGGCATTTCTTATCATTTTTATTCCTTCTACCACTTTGATGTTTCTCTCTCATTTATTGTGAAGTTGGATTATTTCGGGTTTCCATGTATATGATTATGTATGTTTTGATGTGTGTTTTAAAATCAGCGTGCTGTTGCTTTCTTAAATTAGCCAAGGTTTGAGTACTGCATTCCTTAACCCAGTCTTAATTCCCCCTGTTGCATGTGAGACCGTGCCTGTTTTTAGAGAGCAGTAAATGATGTAGCACTTAAACAATTACTTAAAAAGAGTGTTTTCAGGAAAAGTGGGAATGGCAACATGGCTTGCTTTGTCTTTAGAAAAACTTTTTTTTTTCTGTTCTGGCTTTTCAAACAACGGAGCCAGCCCCCAAAGCCTCGCTCATCGTTATTGCACCCCATCCTCAGTGAGCCTTTGCAAGTGTTTCGGGGCCGGGAGTGGAGGCACTGACATCCTGTCCTGGCTAGTGGCCTTCTGCTAGGTCGGCAGAAGCAGCCGCCTTTGCCGTCAGTCGTGGTTGCGTGCATGTAACGGACCCAAGCAGTAAGTAATTGGTAATTGAAGCATAGCCTGAATTGTTTGCTTTACTTGCATTTGAATATCCGACCCTTCTTTTCCCCATGCCACGGGGTGCGTAACACAACATCGTGACGAATCTTTGCCTGGAGTGACCTGACAGCGTATCTGAACATGGGAATGGCCTGGCTGAAGTGGAGGGAGTCAGTCTGGGCAGCCCAGAGAGCATCTTCGCTTCTGACTTTGGACAGGGAGCCGCTGAGGTGGGGGGGCGAGGGGCAAGTGCCCGAGTCCAGCGCTTATTTCATTAATGGCTGTGTCAGGATACCGCTTGTGTCCCCTTCTGTGATGTATGGTATGCATGCGAGGAGTTAAGTGCTGCAAATAACAGTTTCTGAAGTTAATTTCTGTGTGCTGCTCTGGTGTTTATTCATCTGTTTCTGTGAGCATGTAGAGGGACGCCATTTATCAGCCACATGTGTTTACTCAGAGGCTCATGATGCCGTTTCCCGTGTTGCTGGTTTTAATGAATATTCTGCCCAGGTACTGATGAACCCCTAGCACGAATGCATAAATCATACTGCAAGTCTGCTATAAGTGGTATTTGCAGCTCTCTCACAAGAACGAGCCGTTTCTTTTCGGTGGCGGTATCATCTGGACTTTGCCGGAAAGTTAGATGTAACCACAGTAGGTAACGCGTTTCCAGACAATGCCTTATTGTCTGCACAGGCGAGCACAGGCTGGACGCAGAGACCTTGCATACCTACTTAGAATCAAGATTAAATTACCAACCTTTTTGGCATTTTTATGTAAAATGTTCTTTATTATGGTCTTCTCATAGCTAAAGCATGAGTCACTTGCAAGCCATAATAGATTTTGGCTAGGCTGCATGATGAAGTGTTCTGGATGCAGTGAAACATTTAATCAAGACTCCAGGCAGTGCAACTCCCAGTGGTCACCTTAACAAAAAAAAAAAAAAAAGGGAAAAAAAAGGGAAAGTAGAAACAAATTATGGCACCTTTTCTTTGCAGTGCTAAGATGAGTATTTGTTAGAGACAACACAATAAAGTGACATCTTTTAAATAACAATGAAAGCAGATTTACACCTGATTTAGACTTGATATAAGGAAAAAAATTTTACCATGAGGGTGGTGAAACACTGGCACAGGTTGCCCAGAGTGGTGGTAGATGCCCCATCCCTGGCAGTGTTCAAGGTCAGGTTGGACGGGGCTCCGAGCAACCTGATCTAGTTGAAAATGTCCCTGCTCATTCCAGGAGAGGTTGGACTAGATGACCTTTAAAGGTCCCTTCCAACCCAAACTATTCTACGGTTCTATGATTTTGTCTGATAGTGTCAGTTAAATCACTGAGTTTTTGAAAGCACTCTCATCTCCCAGCATTTTTTAGAAGATATCGATGCTTTATAGAAGTGACTTGGTTGAAAAACATCAAATCACCTTACTAAACTGTCCTTTACACTATGATTTTAATTCCAGGAAAGTTACACATTGTTAAAATACTGGAATTAGAACCCACAGATTAAAATTACCTGGGAAATTCCAACATTACATATAAATCTTATTAATCATGTTTCCACGCATGTTTGTTTAATGGGGAAACCAAAACACGTTGACAAAATGCATCGAGCCCTAAGTTTCCAAACAATTTCAAGGCTGGTAATTAGTAGTAACTCCTGATTTTGTGAGGGAAGCGGAAATATTGCTATAATCCCTATTCTCGATGAGCTCAAACTGTTGTCTTTTGCTGGGTTGATATTTGATCTGCATTGGAGTGAATGGAGTGGGCAGTTGTGTAGCCCAGGACAGCTTTCACATTCTGTCTTTCATTGAGGTACTCTTGAGCTCAGACATCGAAATTAAGTCTTATGCCCTGGTCTCCTTCTGCGGAGAGATCCTAAGTGTTTAAGGTCTAATTGTATGGCTGACACATCCATTTATTACCTAAACGCTTGTCAGCATCACCTAAAATTAAGGACTTTGCTTGAAATGTGCTAGAGGGAGTTTGGATTATATTCACTACACTGATTTTTTTCAAAGATGTTACCCCAAAACTCAAAGATCAAGTGACTACTGCTGCCCCTAGACATTCAAACTTGTCTTTTTTTTTCCAAACACTGCTTTTTTAGAGGGGTTTTTGTTTCACATTTTCTCCCCAGCTGCAATCTTCCCACTGTTAATAGTGGGATTCTTAACAACTTTGTGTTTCTATTTAACAGGTTTGCTGGCCTGCAGCACAATAGACTAATGCGATTTTTATTGTACTAGCATGCACTGGGATTGTTTGCCTCCTGGAAAATGGGATATTCAGATGCCTCATTCAGCCTCTGTCTAAGCAAAAACTGTGGCCTTGTCCCAAGACATTTTCTTTATAAATGGTCTTTCCATCTCGTTATGGAAATTGTAAATATGCATGGTCTGTAGTTCAGGTTTTCCACCTTCCTGAGCTCTGCTATTATTGGTTATTCAAGTAATTTTAAAACCTAAGTGTTTATTTTTCACCCCCACACTTACTGTTTCCCCGTATTTTAGTTAGAGCAAGGTGGGAAACTGGTTCAGGATGGCCTATGGGTTTTTTATCACTATTAGAAACATTATTTTGGAGATTTTCTAGGAATATCAAGATTATTTTTTTTTTAAAGGATTTTTCTTCTTTTCTTTCTGGAAATGCATTTTTGCTTGCTTGTACTTTGATACTTAATCTTTCTGTTCCCTTGCCTTCACAGTTCAGAGGAAGCACGCACACACCGGTCCTGCAAACACTTAGTATAACCAATAACTTCACTGATGTGAGTAGCCAATATGATTACTCACATCAATAAAAAAGGAAACTACACATACGTGTGTGTTTCTCAGGATGAGTGAAGCATTGTTTGCTGGATGAACAAAAATGCCGAAGTGGTGGAGGCAGGAGTAAAATGGCTAGGGTTGGCCAGGTTCTTCAGTAAGTTACATGGATGTGATAAATTAATAGTTGACTCTTTCTCTTCTATCATCATGAATGATTTTATTTAGAATATTTACCAAGGGATGGGGAATAGAACCCTTTCACTTTTATTCCGTTAAAATTGATAACATACTGCCACGGTCTCCAGCAAAGAAGAATAAGCTCCTTTATTTTTTTAATACAAAGGATCATATAATGGCTTAAGCATAAACAAAAGTCTTCAGGGCGATATGTGCCAATGGTGCCTGTAGATTATTAGATGGTATCTCTGGAGAGAGCAGTGAACATCAGGGCAGCAAGCAAAGGGAAGAAGAATGACTCAACAATGTATAAATTGAAAGAAAAGCTGTTGCCTTTCCAGCTCTGTTTGATCTTTAATCAAATAGCTGTAGTGTTTGAAGAAGTATCGAACGCGTGAGACATCTGGGAGTTCCTTTCTTCTTAGATCGTGTTCTATCTATAGATCTCTGATCGAGATCATGGATAGGGTGGCTGCAGGCAAGAATTACTGCACGCGTTTTGGGACTCCTGGTGAAACTTGCTGTTGCCACAAGAGCTCATTCATGTGGCATCTTTTTTTCTCCCCATTTTCATTCGATAGATGGAAGAACTTTAGAAAAGTTTTCTGTCTATGAACCCTCATCACCTTGAAATAAAAGAAAAATAAATGTTAATAAGTGTAGTAAAACAGAGGCATAGGTTCTGGCCAAATGAGCCCATTGGTTTATAGAAGGTGTTACGATCGGATAGAATTTGGCACGTTGCCTTCCAGTTACCTTTACATACCTTTGTAGCTCATAAACCCAGTAAGTTCGGTCACTAAAATAATTTCTTGTTCCAGAATAAAACTCTTATGTTAAGCTTTTTATGTTGAGCATAGAATTTGTCTAGCCTGTTCGGCAATAATTGCCTGGGGTACTAGTATTTTGGAAGTGGATTGGGTCTTTTGCTCTAAGAAATGAAACTTCGTCTTTTAGCAACCTTATTAATTCAACAAATTATTTTGAATAAGTATAAGAATAGATTATTCAAATGCAAACTCATATTCATTTTGGTTAACCAAAAAAACAATCTTTTTTTTTCTTGGTTTCCATCAAAAATGAGTTTCTCCTTGCCCCCCTCCCTCCTCCCCCGAATAAATTGTTTTCAGAACCATGTACAAAGTATGAAGCTATTGAAGACTTCACATTGCAGCATCACTCTTTGTAAAAAGTTTCTTTCACATAGACGCCTCATAAATGCCATCAGTTAATTCAAAGAGGGTATTTTCTACTTCCGTCGAAGTAAAGACAACATTTTGAAACAACAGTGAGTTTCCCAGTGACTTCTTGTGTTCAGGTTCATGCCCTAAATGCTTAAATAGAGACTGCATGCTTTACAAAGTGAGGTCCTGGTATGATTCCTTATATCTGTTAAGACCTGAGGTTTGTCTGAATGGAGAAGAGAATTCTTATTTTTCTTAGATCTACTTTTAAAGTAAATTGAGGCAAAACTGTTGGAGGTGAGTGCTGCCCTGCCTCAATCTGTTCTGAATTTGTTTGTGGAGAAGAAACACAACAGGCTAATTTGAGCAGCAAATAATAATCTTAACAAGATCAAGGTAGTTAATGCTTCCTCTGCTTTGAAAATGTCCGTGACAGCAAGCTGCAGCAATCAGATTGTCACAGATGAGGATGAGTTGACCATCTGTAATAATGGCAGGGGCATGGCATTATTGTGAGAAAGTTACTAAGCCTGCAGAATGAGAAATTTGATTCAGACATGGGGAAATTTGTGGTATTGTTTGACTCACTACTTTTGCTAATTCTGTGGTTTGTTGTATGTTTGTATTTTTGCATCTTAGTTTCATGTAGGTTGAATTGAACATAAAAAAAAACCCACAAACAAACAAACAAACAAACCCAACCAAAAAAACCACCCAAAGATAGTTTGCATCGAAATCATTATGTAAAATTATTGTGTTTATTTTACAAGGCATAGAAAATAAGCAGCACATATTTTTCTGCAGAATAAACTGTGAGGGAAAGCTTTAATTTTCACTCTTTTTTCTAGATGCATTAAACATGTGAGGGAAAAACATTATGCTGGAATTTGTACAAAAGTAGAGTAATTTCGTAGAGATTTACACACACATGCACATGGATAGAACAAAGCTTTCTGATTTTTTCATTTCCCCTTCAATAAATAAAGCAAGGCAATATTTTGAATATATTCATCAGTTTTCCATCACAGTCTTAACAGATTTAGAAGTGTCTGTGAGTATTTATGTTCCCATGGCTTCTGCAGAAATTCAAAGCTGTTCAGAAGAGCAAGCCCACATCAGTGCCTGGACCACCGGAGAGAGCAATTTAGAGAATTAAAAGGCGCACACGTGTGGGCAAACACACTTCACTACCTTTGCTGCTGCTGTATTTTATTATATTTGAGTCCTGTGAGAGACAGTAAGAAGTTTTGGGTCCTATATTAAAGGTACAGTTGATACAAATGGGAGTCGAGGATTTGTCCGGTGGAAAGTTGCAAAAGTTTTGGGTTGGAGACTGGCCATAGTGCAGTACTTTGAGCGGTCCAAGGAGTGCTCTCAGGTTCATGCCTCTGGCTTGCATCCTAGAGTGACATTGGCTGACAGGTTTGAGGTCAGGCAAGAATATTCCCCATGTTGGATAGATTTGGAGAAGGGGATGGTGGTTATCACTTTCCATGTAGCCTGGGCATGTTGCTTCCCACAGTCGTACAGATGTTGTCACCTAATGGTTCCTTCCTGTTCCACGGACCAAGGTTCAGACAAATCCCTTACACTCCCTTTTTTAATTGCTGTGGCGTATTTCAGGTTTTGAGGCCTTTGGTTTCCTAGATATTTATTCTTGTACTCGCTGTTGTCGCTGGTGGGTGTTTTGCCATTGGTGCAAGCTGAGGGCACAGCAAGCCTTCTGTAGACCCTTTTGAACATGATGCCCATGGTACCGACGACCAGTAATACTGCCATGATCACCTTGTCTTGCTTTCATTAAGTCTGAGGCAGAACTGCACTTAATTATTAATTGGTAGCATATGATATTAATCCAACTGTGTATTTCAAGAATCCAAGTGAAACACATTGATATCTTTATGCAAAAGTAGTGTGGGATTAGAAAGATAGAGGCAGTTGGTTGGGAAGAGATTTAGTTGAGATGTTTGATTTGAAGCTTTGTGGATTTTTTTCTTTTTCCTCCCCAGTAAAGCTGTGATAAGACATGCTGAAATCTTCTAATGCCCTGGGGCAATGAAAGACTTTGTGGTTGTGGTTGTCCTATGAGCTTCTGCTTGGGGTCGGAACTTCTGAAATAATTTCAAAGCGAAATTAATTTCTGAACTCCTGAATAGAAGACTGGACATGCAATTTACTCCTGAACTCGTTCAGGATGTATAATTTCTTAAATGAGGCCTTTGGCATAAAACTTCACAGGCTCTCTTGTTTTGGGGCAAATGTAAAGATTTTTCTCAAGTCTTTCTCAGAGATGTATTACCTGAGTGAAATTTCTGCAAATGCGCACATCCCAGGACCTTATTCCTTAGGTTTGCAGTACTGTGTGTAAGCTGAAGTAATAAATAAATTATAGCAGAAGTAAAAAAATAGCTTGACGCAGGGATGCTAATTAGACTTAGCCAACAGTGAATTATGAAGCAATATGCATTATCTAAGCCCTGTGAATAAATAGTAAATCATGGTGTAAATGATCTTTAAAAATATTATGGTATCTTTCTAAAAACTTCTCTTTCTTATTGGAGAATTTAATATTTTTCCACCACCTAAAGCATGTCTTCAGTATAAAAAACAGTGTCTTTGTTTACCTGTGAGCTGATTTTTCAGGATAAAATTACTTCATCTATTATTCTTCTCATTTTTTTCCATTTCTCCGGAATCTGACTTTATAATTAATTTATTTTTTCTCACAAACCTTAGCCATCTGTATTCTTGGATTCTGACTATTTTACATTATGCAAGCTGTAGGCAATGCACAGGTCCTAACCCAAAACCCCACAAGTTGTCATATATTTTTCATAGGATTTTTACAAAGGGTAATCTCTCATCATGAAAAAAGGTTCCAGTGGTGAAATGTCACCTGCAGGTGAAACATTAGCTGTGCGTGACATATATGATATGAATAAATAAATTGCAGATCTGTGCAGCTGCTTTACCTTGAAACCATATCTGGGGAAATGCTATACTTTGAGCAGAAAAGCGTAAGTTTGCTGTGCTGGTTCAGGAGGCTGGACCTGCTTGGCAGGGATAGCTGGCAAAATCCTTTGTCTGTCATTTCTGCTGCATCTCTCCCATTTCTGTGATCAATTGTCGTCCACATGCAGCAGTCACCCTGAAAACCAACATGGGCTGTTTTATTCTCTGAAAGTTTGTGTCTGGTTGGTTAGTTGTCGAATCATTGCTTGTGATGCTCTGGTCAGTGCTTCTTGTGCTTCTGTTGTCAGGGATTTAAATTTGATGATAAAACCTCCTGGTTTAATCTGTCTCAGGCC